>NC_091282.1:413103089-413363089 GCF_032444005.1 Ranitomeya imitator | reverse complement strand
TACCTTTGTATACCAGACCAATGCCCAAACCCCATAACCTCCCTCTCCAAGATCACTGAAGGGGGGCTTTATTGTCTCCTCTCCAAATCGCACCTCACCACCTGTGCGCTTGACCCCATCCCATCTCCTCCCCAACCTCACCATCACACTTATCCCATCCCTAACCAACCTCTTCAACATATCACTAACTTCTGGCACATTCCCTTCTGCTTTCAAGCATGTCACAATCACGACTATCCTTAAAAACCCAACCATCGACCCAACAGCTATATCCAGTTATCGCCCAATATCGCTGCTTCCATTCATTTCCAAAATCCTGGAGCAGCACGTCCACGCTGAACTTTCCTCCAACCTCTCATCTAACTTGCTCTTTGACAATATACAATCTGGTTTCTGCCCCATCACTCAAATGAGACAGCCCTGACCAAAATCACTAATGACCTACTTACAGCCAAAGCTAATGGACAACACTCTGTACTCCTCCTTCTAGACCTGTCTTCTGCTTTTGACACAGTTGACCATTGCCTCCTACTACAGATCCTCTCCTCCTTTGGCATCAAAGACCTCACCCTATCCTGGATCTCTTCATACCTTTCCAACTGCACATTCAGCGTATCCCATACTACCTCCTCATCCCACCCTCTCTCTGTTGGAGTCCCCCAAAGCTCTGTTCCAGGACCCCTAGTCTTCTCAATCTATACACTTGGCCTGGGACAACTCATAAAGTCACATGGATTCCAGTACCACCTTTATGCTGATGACACTCAGTTCTACCTTTCTGGCCCAGACGTCACTCCTCTGCTGTTCAGTCCCGGTCTGCTGACAATCCCGGAGTGTCTATCAGTCATATCCTCCTTCTTCTCCTCTCGCTTCCTCAAACTCATGTGGGCCAATCTGAACTCATCATCTTTCCTCCATCCCATAGATCTTTCATATCTGACCTATTTATTGCAATTAACGACATCACGCTTTCCCCCGTACCGGAAGTCCGCTGCACCCTTGACTCTGCCCTGTCCTTCAAACCGCACATCCAAGCTCTTTCCACTTCCTGTCGCCTCCAGCTCAAAAATATCTCCAGAATCCATCCTTTCCTCAACCGTCAATCTACTAAAATGCTTGTGCCGCCCTCATCATCTCCTGCCTTGACTACTGCAACATCCTTTTCTGTGGCCTCCCTGCTAACACCCTTGCACCTCTGCAGTCCATCCTTAACTCTGCTGCCCGACTAATTAATCTCTCTCCTCGCTACTCCTCCGCTTCCCCCCTCTGCAAATCTCTTCACTGGCTCCCATTCCCTCAGCGTATCCAGTTCAAATTACTAATACTGACCTACAAAGCCATCCATAACCTGTCTCCTTCATATATCTCTGAACTAATCTCCTGATATCTTCCATCACGTAATCTCCGGTCCTCCCAAGACCTCCTTCTCTCCTCCACACTTATCCGCTCCTCACCCAACCACCTCCAAGACTTCTCCAGAATATCCCTCATCCTCTAGAATTCTTTGCCCCAACACATCCGGCTATCAACCACATTCGGATCCTTCAGATGGAACTTGAAAACCCACCTCTTCAGGAAAGCCTACAGCCTGCACTAACCCTGCTGCCTCCTCACCATTACCGAAGCTACCGCCTCACCAACACCGGAGCTCCTACAACCCTCAACCTATTGTCTCCATCCTCACCATCCTTTAGAATGGAAGCCTGCAAGGGCAGGGTCATCACCCTTCTGTATCAGTCTGTAATTGTTAGTTTGCTTACTGTAAGTGATATCAGTAATTTGTATGTAACCCCTTCTCATGTACAGCACCATGGAATCAATGGTGCTATATAAGTAAATAATAATAATAAAGACACAGCCAGAATAAAGTATTTTAATGAAAAAAAAACCAAACACAGTTTGCCATCTTTATTATAAAGCTAATCCATGCGACGCCCTCGATCTATTATAATAAAAGTAAAATAATAAAACAATATACCCATGCCTGTCCGTCGTTTCGTCCCACTTCGTAATCCATATCTGGGGTATATACAGTTTTCAACCAGGACGGTGCCAAGATGCAACCACCCCGGCTGAAAACTACAGGTGAATGAGGAGAAGCTGCCAGCGCAACTTCAGTGACTAGCGGTGCCGTCACTGAAGCTGCGCTGCCTCACAGCCTGACCTGTGCTGAACTGTGGAGCGTGGGAAAATGCCAGTTCATTTTCCCAAGCTCCAGAGGTCATTTTAAGAGCCCTTGACATGTGAAAACAGCAGAACCCCCCTTCCCAAGTGACCTCATTTTGGAAACTAAGCCCCTCAAGGAATTCTTCTAGGGGTGTAGTGAGTATTTTGAACCCATACATGCCTCACAGAATTTTACATTGAGACTTGGAAATATGACATTTTAGTGGTAGAAATTAAATTTTTGTATTTGCTGCAAATTTGACAGGTACACAAGGGTTATAGGTGAAACTAGACCCCACAATTTATTATGCAATTTCTCCCGAACTCACCGTGCTGCCCCATATGTTGTCAGATATTACTGTTAGGCCACATGTCAGGGCTGAGAAAGAAGGAGCACTATTTGGCTTTTGCAGCACAGATTTTGGTAGAATAGTTTACGGGTGACATTTGAGGAGCCTCAAAGGTGCCAGAAAAGCAGAAAAACACCAAAAGTGACCCCATTGTAGAAACTGCACTTCTCAATTAATTCATCTACGGCTGCAGTGACTCTTTTGTAACATGCATGCCAGGCTTATTTTTCAGAAGAATTGCAAATCTGGCAGCCTAGTACCCATACATTGTGTCCCCATATAGTGTAGAGCCCTCGTATACTGTAGCGCTCCCATACATTGTGTCCATCTTGTGCTTATGGCAATATGCACCCGTAAATTGTTAAGTGTATTCTCTCCATTACAATAATGCCAAACATGTGGCCTTTTACTATGGTTTAGGCACAGTGGGGCTCAGAGGGTGGGGTGCATTTGGATTTGGGAGTTTGTAATTTACTGGATTTTATTTGCGGTTTTGGAAGCCATGTTGCTTTTCCAGAGTCATTGTTCTACCAGTAACGTGAGAACCCCCTATAGTTTCAGTGACAGATGACAGACCTTAGTGGGGGCTGGTCTTGTGCAGGATAAATTAGGGCTTTTATTGGTAACATTTTGGGGTACATATTTTTCGATCGCTTCCAGTATAAGGCTGGGATCACATTCTTATGTTTTACGCTGAGCACTTATGTCGGGGTTTCTGAGTAAATCCTCCAAAAATGCGATTCTGATGAAACCCCCAATGGAACCACCCACTATGAGGCAGACGGAGACAATTAGTACTCCATTTAGCACCTGCTCCGGTGGTCTCCATCTATTCCCTTATTCAGATTCGCTGTTTTAAAACTGCAATGAGGGAATAAGGCTCCTTAATGACTGCCGTTTTAATGCATACTGGCGGTCATCAAGGAGTTAAAGTTGTCCACTACTTGGACAACTTCTTCTCATACCCCTCGCTTGGCCCCCATAAAATAATACAACCTATGAGCACCTCTTCTGCTGATGCTATTCCTGCTCTGCGCAGTTCATTATTGTCCCATAGCTGTGCCATATGGTGCTCTGCACCGTTCATTATTGCCCCATAGCTGTGCCATATAGTGCTCTGCACCGTTCATTATTGCCCCATAGATGTGCCATATAGTGCTCTGCACCGTTCATTATTGCCCCATAGATGTACCATATATGCTCTGCACCATTCATTATTGCCCCATAGCTGTGCCATATAGTGCTCTGCGCCGTTCATTATTGCCCCATAGCTGTGCCATATAGTGCTCTGCACCATTCATTATTGCCCCATAGCTGCCATATAGTGCTCTGCGCCGTTCATTATTGCCCCATAGCTGTGCCATATAGTGCTCTGCACCGTTCATTATTGCCCCATAGCTGTGCCATATAGTGCTCTGCACCATTCATTATTGCCCCATAGCTGTGCCATATAGTGCTCTGCGCCATTCATTATTGCCCCATAGCTGTGCCATATAGTGCTCTGCACCGTTCATTATTGCCCCATAGCTGCCATATAGTGCTCTGCGCCGTTCATTATTGAACCATAGCTGTGCCATATAGTGCTCTGCACCGTTCATTATTGCCCCATAGCTGCCATATAGTTCTCTTCACCGTTCATTATTGCCCCATAGCTGTGCCATATAGTGCTCTGCACCGTTCATTATTGCCCCATAGCTGCCATATAGTGCTCTGCACCGTTCATTATTGCCCCATAGCTGTGCCATATAGTGCTCTGCACCGTTCATTATTGCCCCATAGCTGTGCCATATAGTGCTCTGCACAGTTCATTATTGCCCCATAGCTGCCATATAGTGCTCTGCACCGTTCATTATTGTCCCATAGCTGTGCCATATAGTGCTCTGCACCGTTCATTATTGCCCCATAGCTGCCATATAGTGCTCTGCACTGTTCATTATTGCCCCATAGCTGTGCCATATAGTGCTCTGCACCGTTCATTATTGCCCCATAGCTGTGCCATATAGTGCTCTGCACAGTTCATTATTGCCCCATAGCTGCCATATAGTGCTCTGCACCGTTCATTATTGCCCCATAGCTGTGCCATATAGTGCTCTGCACCGTTCATTATTGCCCCATAGCTGTGCCATATAGTGCTCTGCACCGTTCATTATTGCCCCATAGCTGTGCCATATAGTGCTCTGCACCGTTCATTATTGCCCCATAGCTGCCATATAGTGCTCTGCACCGTTCATTATTGCCCCATAGCTGTGCCATATAGTGCTCTGCACCGTTCATTATTGCCCCATAGCTGTGCCATATAGTGCTCTGCACAGTTCATTATTGCCCCATAGCTGCCATATAGTGCTCTGCACCGTTCATTATTGTCCCATAGCTGTGCCATATAGTGCTCTGCACCGTTCATTATTGCCCCATAGCTGTGCCATATAGTGCTCTGCACCGTTCATTATTGCCCCATAGCTGTGCCATATAGTGCTCTGCACCGTTCATTATTGCCCCATAGCTGTGCCATATAGTGCTCTGCACAGTTCATTATTGCCCCATAGCTGCCATATAGTGCTCTGCACCATTCATTATTGTCCCATAGCTGTGCCATGTAGTGCTCTGCACCGTTCATTATTGTCCCATAGCTGTGCCATATAGTGCTCTGCACCGTTCATTATTGTCCCATAGCTGTGCAATATAGCGCTCTGCGCCATTCATTGTTGCCCCATAGCTGTGCCATATAGTGCACTGCACCGTTCATTATTGTCCCATAGCTGTGCCATATAGTGCTCTGCACCGTTCATTATTGTCCCATAGCTGTGCCATATAAAGCTGTGCCATTGCTGCTGCAATAAAAAAAAAAGCCATACTCACCTCGCTGCTTGCAGCTCCCGGCGTCTCTCCGCACTGACTGATCAGGCAGAGGGCGCCGCGCACACTATATGCGTCATCGCGCCCTCTGACCTGCACAGTCAGAGCAAGAGGACGCGAAGACAGAGCGGCGCCCGGCGTGTGGAACGGGGACAGGTGAATATTACATACTTACCTGCTCCCGGCGTCCCACTCCCTCTGCCTGTCACACGGTCTTCGGTGCCGCAGCCTCTTCCTCTATCAGCGGTCACCGGCACCGCTGATTAGAGAAATGAATATGCGGCTCCACCCCTATGGGAGGTGGAGCCGCATATTCATTTCTCTAATGAGCAGTCCCACGTGACCGCTGAACAGGGGAAGAGCTGCAGCACCGAAGACCGTGTGACGGGCAGAGGGAGCGTCAGGAGCGCCGGGACTAGGTGAGTATGCCTCAGCGCCCTCTCCCCCTCACCCGCCGACCCCACCGCCGACCGTGACTCGAGTATAAGCTGAGAGGGGCACTTTCAGCCCAAAAATTTGGGCTGAAAATCTCGGCTTATACTCGAGTATAGACAGTAGTCGAATGTGGAAGGAAACAAATGAACATTTTACTTTTTTCACAAAAATGTACCTTTAGCCCAAACTTATTTTCCCAAGGAATCCAAAATAAGAAAAAAACTTGGCACTCAAGAAGAATTTTGTTGTAAAGAAGAAGATCCTTTAATGTGCATCCACAAAGATATAAGTTTGAACATTTTCGGTCCAAATCTGGACCTTCATCAGAACAATTTTACTGGTATGGAAAAAACTGAAAAGATATACATAAGTGAATCATCACACAAAAACAGGAAAATAAAATATAACAACTATGCACATATCAGTACATAGAAAATAAAGTAAAAAACAAAAAATAAAATACAGACGAAAACGTTGTATGTCTCACTCGAAGAGTAGAGAAAATAATCGCAAAAAAGTTCCCAAAGGTAGTGAGGCACGAGCAGTACCCAGTGTGCTAGAGGCTAGAGCTGGATTCTCATCAAGGAGACAAAATTGTATAAAAGTAGAATTACACAGACGGAGATAAAACAATGAGTGCTATGGTGAAAAAGGATACCGGTGATACAATGAACATAGAAAAAGGTATTTCATAGAGACCTGGTGTAGTAGGTACTGTAAAGCGCATATAGGGCCAGTGTTGGTTCCAACTGGATTATTCAACTGGCCTGGGAGATAAGAGGAATAAGAAGAGGTTAATATTAAAACTCGGATGCCTAATGTTGTATCTCAAGGTGGCAAGAACGTAGGTTGAGGTGGCCAGCTCCACAGGTCTATGCTGTCATGGTACAAAACTTATTCAGGAGTTCAGTACAGAGTTATTAAATGGTGGTGTACCCAGATAACATGGTGAATGGCAGGATACATACAATGCCATATAGTGGGAGCCATAGACGGAATAAATACTAGTGGTGGTGGGCAATTAAGTTGCTCCAATACATGCCCATATGGAAGGCAAGGGAAAAAAACAAACAAACAAACAAAAAAAACAGTGCTTACTTGGCGCTGGATTGTATTATGCCGCTGTGGGGATTACCTGGATGCAATGAGAGATCCTATGGATGTCAGCGCACGTGGAGTACGGCGGAAGCCACTCAGAGAGAGGCGCTGTGCATGCGGCCTGCCATGCTGGTTATAAAGGGGCAGGGACTAGGGGTATGTTACGTGACCGGATTGTGATCATGTGACTTACCTGTGTTATGCTCCATATCACCAGTGCAGCGTGAAAGAAGATCCGGACCAGCACTTTGTGTAAAATAGTGCTGATCATAGCAAGGAGATATTAGGACCTTTTGGCTGCGGGTATTATTTTATTTTAATGGGAACAGTATTATATTGAATGTACAGGTCAGTTTTAACCCTATATAGTGTGGACCCTAATTTAATGTTATGCTGCAATATAAATTCTAGTATAATGGACCCTCCGGTTAGATTTAACCCTCAAAAGTTTGGACTATAATCCAATGTAGGAAATAACAATTTTTGTAGGGAAGGAAGGAGTGGTTAAACATAGCCCGTCTCAGATTCGGAATGTAGCAATATACTATACCAGAGTGCGCAGTGAAGTAAGTGTTGTGAGTAGGGTTGAGCGACTTTTACTTTTTTAGGGTCGAGTCAGGTTTCGCGAAACCCGACTATCTCTAAAGTCGAGCTGAGTGAAATCGGCTGATTATGGCGAAAAGTCGGGGATCGACCGAAACACGAAACCCAATGCAAAGTCAATGGGAATTTTTTTTTTTTACTTTTTTTTTTTTTTTCTCTCTCTCTCTCTCTCTCAACAGAAAAGCTGGTGTTACACATTTCAAATCGCTACAGCGCACAAGCGACAAGATGACGATAGGCGTCCACGCCCCTAAGACCTATGTCATCACTCTGCCCATGCTCCTTCATTGGCTGAAAAAATGGCGCCAAGCGCATCATACGAAATGCGACTTTGGCGCGAAAGTCGCGTACCGCATGGCCGACCCCACACAGGGATCGGGTCGGGTTTCATGAAACCCGACTTTGCCAAAAGTTGGCGACTTTTGAAAATGAACGATCCGTTTCGCTCAACCCTAGTTGTGAGACAAGGTGAAGATCAACGGTTCTAAAGAGAAATAAAGGAGCAATACAATTATTGTCGGTTATTACAGGAAACACACATACAGTTAAAAGAAGCTACGCAAAATATTACGTATTCGAAAGAAAAATTATACTTTCAATAAGTAGTCAAAAACAGAGCTAGGACACACCATCGTTGAATATACAATCTTCATAGGAGACAATATGAACCATTAGTATATGCTGTAAGAAAGCATTCTTCACAGAAAACTTGAGATATCGTAGTCCCTATTGAGTCCTTTGGGTTCCAATATCTGTAATGTAAATATCCAATAGGCCTCCCTCCTCTTCAATATCTTAATCCTATTTTGGCCCCTTCTGCAAGGGTCAATCCGTTCCAGTACTTGGAATTTCAGTTGAGCCATATTATGTCCAATCTTGTGAAAGTGATGAGGTAACGGGAGAAGAGTTCTGTTGCACCTGATGCTTGATTTATGTTGGGACACTCTGTCCTTAACCAGTTGTGTTGTCTCCCCCACGTAAACAAGACCACATGGACATTTTATGGCATACACCACATATGCGGACTCACTGGTGAAGAAACCCTTAATGGGGATGCTTTGTCCTGTGTGGGGGTGGGAGATGAATTGTTCCTTCTGTATGTTGTTGCATGCAGACAATTTAAACAAGGAAACGTCCCCTTCCTCTGGGTCTGTAGAAATGTTTGTCTAGGTAAACGGATGTTTGATCTTATGTCTGCTCTAACTAAAGGCCCCTTCACATTAAGCGACGCTGCAGCGATACCGACAACGATCCGGATCGCTGCAGCGTCGCTGTTTGGTCGCTGGAGAGCTGTCACACAGACAGCTCTCCAGCGACCAACGATGCCGGTAACCAGGGTAAACATCGGGTAACTAAGCGCAGGGCCGCGCTTAGTAACCCGATGTTTACCCTGGTTACCATCCTAAAAGTAAAAAAACAAACAGTACATACTTACCTAACGCTGTCTGTCCCGGCGCTCTGCTTCTCTGCACTCCTCCTGTACTGTCTGTGTGAGCACAGCGGCCGGAAAGCAGAGCGGTGACGTCACCGCTCTGCTTTCCGGCTGACCGACGCTCACAGCCAGTACAGGAGGAGTGCAGAGCACAGCGCCGGGGGACAGACATCGGTAGGTAAGTATGTACTGTTTGTTTTTTTACTTTTAGGATGGTAACCAGGGTAAACATCGGGTTACTAAGCGCGGCCCTGCGCTTAGTTACCCGATGTTTACCCTGGTTAGCAGTGAAGACATCGCTGGATCGGTGTCACACACGCCGATTCAGCGATGTCCGCGGGAGATCCAGCGACTAAATAAAGTTCTGGACTTTCTTCAGCGACCAATGATCTCCCAGCAGGGGCCTGATCGTTGGTCGCTGTCACACATAACGATTTCATTAACGATATCATTGCTACGTCACAAAATGCAATGATATCATTAACAATATCGTTATGTGTGAAGGTACCTTAATTTATCCTTCAAGTTAGAAGGACAGCGATAAGATGGCAAGAAGGGCTGTTGGAATTCCGGTATATTTGTGTAACTACGGCTTAGAATGTTCCAATGTTTTCTAATGATGGTATGGACCCTGTTTGAGTATGGGTGGTACGTGTGTACGAAAGGAATACGTTTGTTATGCTCCCTTGCTCCCGGGCTCAGGATGCCATGTCTAGCTGATTGTAGAACCTCCAGTGGATATCCCCTAGCGGTAAATTTGTGCTCCATCTCTCCCAACCTTTGCTGTTTGATGTCTTCATTAGATACTATCCTCTCTATCCTTTGAAACTGTGATCTGGGAATTGATTTTTTTTACTGTGGAAGGGTAAAAACTTGAATAATGCAATAGACTATTATGGTCTGTTTCTTTGGTGTATAGATCTATTGAAAGGTGGCCCTGACTGTCCTTATAGACCAAGGTATCTAAGAAGCTGATCTGTCATGATCAGCTACGGCCGCAGAAGCGGCTCAGCCCATAGACGCCCCCAAGCCGACCAACCTCAGAAGGCGTGGGGCGTGCGTCCCTCGGGGATGAAATACGGACCCTTTAAACCGCAGAGGGGGACCCGGCCTACCCAAACTAGGGGAGGGCAGTGACCGGGGTTCTGTGGCAGCTGAGCATGTGGACAAAGAAAGAAACATATAGGACTTGATTACACCGATACTTCAGGTATAGAGAAAGTAAAGTTTACTAAAGTAAAGTCACACAGTACATAAACAAAACATGATGATGTCAGGCTCCCGATTCCACACCTCAGAAGGGTACCACCCAGTGGACCCCAAGGCACCAACGGATCACCGAGGCACAGATAGGCGGGACATCAGGACCCAGGCAGGACATCAGGGTACATGAGGACATCAGGGTACAGGCAAGACATCAGGATACAAACAGGACATCAGGATATCTGGACTCAGGAAAGACCTCAGGACATAAGGACACAGGCAGGGGCATCAGGACACAGGAATACTGGATAGATATCTGGGACACTGGGGTGGCAGCCCAGGTCATCGGCTGGGACACTGGCATGGCAGCCCAGGAAATCAGGTACATCAGAATATAAGAAACAGGGAGGACATCAGGGTACAGACAGGACATCTCGACCCAGGGTCACTGGCAGACATCAGACAGGAGTCGTTCAGTTCCGGACATCCGACACGACCTACAGGCACCACCAGAGACATCAGGCTCCAAGCTCCAGACAGCAGTCATCAGGTTCCAGACTGCGGTCGTCAGGCTCCGGACATAGGACCTAGGAAGGAACTCAAGCGTGATGGTGCAGACACTGCTGTACTGGACATGAGCCAGACGTGGTTAACACCGCATGGTAGTCAGAGCACAGAATAGTAGATGCTCAGCAGAAACACCGGTTTCAAGAGACTCAAAGTCATTGGGAGTGAGGCTCCAGATGCAGAGGGATTCCAGGAACATAATCACAGCAGACACAGTTCAGACAGGTTCAGGTACAGGACAGGTACAGGATCAAGGATTTGGGCCTGGATATACCACCTCCAGGACAGGCGCCAGAACAGGACAAAACAGGAATCAAGGCAAGGACTTTGGTACCAAAACAAAGACAGGAGAGGTGCAGGAACACAAACACACACAGCAAAGTTCAAGAGCTTTGAGAGTGTAGCTCAGGCCCCGGCCATAGGGCAGGGGAGCTTAATATATGAGCTGCCCCTCAGCAATTGGCTGGGGACAGCATTTGAAGTACACACCCTAAGGCCAGGATTACACATGCGAGAAACACATCCATGTCTCGCATGTGAAATCCAAGCTCTGTCGCCGGCACTCCAGAGCGGAGCGTGCGGCTCCATGTGTTGCTATGCGGCCGCACGCTCTGCCCCACCATGCCAGCGCTAGAGCTTGGATTTCACATGCGAGACACAGACTTGTTTCTCGCATGTGTGATCCCGGCCTAACCCTGATAAAAGCAGGGGAGGTGTGGCCACGCACGCCCTAAGCACACACAGAAACCATTACAGCACCATCAGTGCACGATCTGAGACTCAGGGCACCTGACTGAAACTGCATGCACTGAGCCACGTGGAAAGTCATGCACCAGCTGCAAATGACCTCACAATCTGCGGACAGCTTCACAGCAGCAACCAGGGACCGCACATG
The DNA here is from genome assembly GCF_032444005.1 of Ranitomeya imitator. Taxonomy (NCBI): domain Eukaryota; kingdom Metazoa; phylum Chordata; class Amphibia; order Anura; family Dendrobatidae; genus Ranitomeya; species Ranitomeya imitator. Next base: position 413,351,487 of record NC_091282.1, on the reverse strand, counting down.
AGGAAGGTATGCAGCAGGGCAAATACCTACATGCCCATGAACGACTGCGCAGCAGAGCAGGGAACTGAGAAGGCTCAATCCAGGTAACAGCCAACAGTGTCCCAGCTCAAATTAGCGGGAAAAGAGTAAAGGGTTAAAGCAAACATATGCATTGTCATGCCGAAAACCAGAAACAGACAGAACGGCATGACATGATCTTGTCAGAACTATATGCCAATGTAAAGTTAAGTTCTGGCTAAACAATATTGATATGTCTGTCAAAGGCCAAAAGAGATTCCACGGGTCCAGTCCAAATACAAAAGATGTCATCAATATACCTACGCCACATGGCGGAATGCTGTTGATAAACGGGGCACTAGTAAACATAGTCATCCTCAAAAGCTGCCATGTAAGCTACCGCATAAGGAGGTGTTACATGAGACCCCATAGTGGTCCCCTGTAGCTGAATGTAATAGGCGTCTTGGAACATGAAATAGTTCGCTTTGAGGACTAAATTTAATAGATCTGAACAGAAGTGTCTGATTTGAGGATCGAAACCAGCTTCAGTGAGTATTCTGTCTATTGCTTTTAGGCCCTTATCATGTGTAATTGACGTATAGAGGCTGCTAACGTCCCATTTTAGAAACTACATCCCTCAAGGATTTTATCCAGGAGTATAATGAGGATTTTCAACCCAAAGGTACTACACAGAACTTGATAACATTAGGTGGTCATACGGAATACGTTGTCATTAGTGTTGAGCGCAAGTGCTTGCTATCTGAGTTTGCATTGGGTGTTCAGGTATGCACCGAGTATCACAGGTGCTCGAGTGACATGCTCGAATGCCTGTCCCACATGTTTCAAAGATGTTAGACACCCAAAAAACCATGTGGGGATTGCCTGTGTCTGGCAAGCAATCCCCGCATGTTTTTTTTGACGGTCTAGCACCTGTAATACTCAGTGCATAACAGAGCACCCAATGCAAACTCAAGTAGCGCACACTTGCGTTCAACACTAGTCGTCATATCGTTATCATTTTTTTTTTACTTTGGAAAAAACCCTAACCCTAAACATAAGCCCAACCCTAACCATGAGCCCAACCGTAACAATGAGCCCAACTGTAACAATGAGCCCAACCTTAACAATAAGCCCAACCTTAACAATAAGCCCAACCCTACCAATGAGCCCAACCTTAACAATGAGCCCAACCCTAATAATGAGCCCAACTCTGTTAATGTTGAGCTTATTTTTAGAATTGGGCTCATTGATAATGAGCTCAACCCTAACAATGAGCACAACCCGAACAATAAATGCAACCCTACCAAGGAGCCCAACTGTCACGATACCCAGGTGTGATGAAACCAGATTATATCTTTATTACCCAGACAGCTACCTTTTTGCAAACCGATAAGAATTGACTTTTCATTTGTATATTGGCTTGTGGATTTAAGTGTTTATGTCTGGTGTTTCAAGAAGACAGACTTGCAAACTGATACCATTTAACATACAGTGTAAGTCTGTAATAGTGACTTGTACATAGTGTGTGTTTATATTTGCTTATTGATGTGTGCTGATATGCTAATTGTGCATTGAATTCCAGAACTAGCTTGGTGACTTCTAAAGCAGAGAAGGAAAGACTGTGCAAATAGATTGAATGGTCAAGTAGTACTACGTAATCTCATCACCATTGTTTGCCATATCTTGATGTTGAACTAAAGGACACTGGGAAATTGTAAAAATAGCTTACATGCCTTGGGTATAAAAAGACTCAGAGATCACATCCTGGGGGAGACTGAAGTACACAGAGCCACCAGCCAGACATTCTGCAAACCACCCAACAGACAAGAGAAAGGACTGCAGCCAATTCATCATGGCACATCACGAGGGACACTGATCTATGATTCTATAGGAAACAACCTAGAGGTTTTTGGCTCCAGGACACAGATCTGATCCAGTGACCATCTCTGAACCATGGATATGTTGGAGAAAGCCAGGTATAGGACCCGCTTGTTGCCTGGTTCCATGGAGATGGTCAGATAAGCCAGGTGGTGACTCTCGTGTCAACTGGCTTTGGACCTTGTATGGACTCTATGGACAGTTCTTGGTCATATCCCTATGCTTGTCATTACGTCTTCTCTGTGCGTTCATACACAGATGGAGTAGTGACCCTGGGAGCTCTGACATCATGTCATACTGGAAATACGTGGAGACGCAGTGATATTTTATATGCACCCATGTAATCAAGCAATTGCAGCCATGTTGAGATTGTTCTGTTTGCTATTGTGTGCGGTGGTTCAATAAAGTATTGCCACACTGTTTTACCTTAACCCTGTGTTGTCTGTGTAGTGTATTGCCCACTGGGAGATAGAGCGGCCGTTCAGTGATATGAGCAGTGGTCCATGCAGTCTTGCTAAAGACAGCCAGGCCAGCGGACGAGAGCACCCACTGACCCCGTTTCTCCGTTACACCAGGTATTAATGCTGCAGGGGAAATTGCACCCTGCAGCAACGGAGCTGGACTTGGCACTGGGTTGCTAACCTGATCACTACGGGACCTTACATATGTGACAGATTGATCAGGTAAAGCAACAGGACCTTAGACCATGTGACAGAGTGGGAGGCGGTCAGGGGGCAGAGCCAGATGTCGGGAAATAGATAAGGTTAAATAAGGCAGCACACTGCAGCGCTAGAACATACAAACTTGAAATACGAAATTTGAACTGCATTACTGCACTAGAAATATGAAAAATGAGAGTGTTTAGCGCATAAAAATGGCCAATTTTATGTGTACCTGGTAGCCACTTTACGGCATCTCTCTTATACCAGGTCCTACGCTTGCCTTACCTCGCTGAGAATAAACGTCTCCATCTGAATGGGTACATGTGAAACCTCTTCCTAGACTAAAATTCTCTCTCTCTATGGAGGGGTATTGGACCTGCTGTAATTAAAACACCTGTGGCTAGAAGGCGGAGTGCACGATCAGAAGGCTAGAGAATACATTTCAAAAACCTGACCTGCACATCCAAACATAGACTAAATGTGAACAGGTGCTGAACCTAGAGTCGCCAACTCGTATATAGTTAAATATGGCAGCACACTGCAGCGCTAGAACATACAAACTTGAAATACGAAATTTGAACTGCATTACTGCACTAGAAATATGAAAAATGAGAGCGTTTAGCGCATAAAAATGGCCAATTTTATGTGTACCTGGTAGCCACTTTACGGCATCTCTCTTATACCAGGTCCTACGCTTGCCTTACCTCGTTGAGAATAAACGTCTCCATCTGAATGGGTACATGTGAAACCTCTTCCTAGACTAAAATTCTCTCTCTCTATGGAGGGGTATTGGACCTGCTGTAATTAAAACACCTGTGGCTAGAAGGCGGAGTGCACGATCAGAAGGCTAAAGAATACATTTCAAAAACCTGACCTGCACATCCAAACATAGACTAAATGTGAACAGGTGCTGAACCTAGAGTCGCCAACTCGTATATAGTTAAATATGGCAGCACACTGCAGCGCTAGAACATACAAACTTGAAATACGAAATTTGAACTGCATTACTGCACTAGAAATATGAAAAATGAGAGCGTTTAGCGCATAAAAATGGCCAATTTTATGTGTACCTGGTAGCCACTTTACGGCATCAATGGAGACGTTTATTCTCAGCGAGGTAAGGCAAGCGTAGGACCTGGTATAAGAGAGATGCCGTAAAGTGGCTACCAGGTACACATAAAATTGGCCATTTTTATGCGCTAAACGCTCTCATTTTTCATATTTCTAGTGCAGTAATGCAGTTCAAATTTCGTATTTCAAGTTTGTATGTTCTAGCGCTGCAGTGTGCTGCCTTATTTAACTATATACGAGTTGGCGACTCTAGGTTCAGCACCTGTTCACATTTAGTCTATGTTTGGATGTGCAGGTCAGGTTTTTGAAATGTATTCTCTAGCCTTCTGATCGTGCACTCCGCCTTCTAGCCACAGGTGTTTTAATTACAGCAGGTCCAATACCCCTCCATAGAGAGAGAGAATTTTAGTCTAGGAAGAGGTTTCACATGTACCCATTCAGATGGAGACGTTTATTCTCAGCGAGGTAAGGCAAGCGTAGGACCTGGTATAAGAGAGATGCCGTAAAGTGGCTACCAGGTACACATAAAATTGGCCATTTTTATGCGCTAAACGCTCTCATTTTTCATATTTCTAGTGCAGTAATGCAGTTCAAATTTCGTATTTCAAGTTTGTATGTTCTAGCGCTGCAGTGTGCTGCCATATTTAACTATATACGAGTTGGTGACTCTAGGTTCAGCACCTGTTCACATTTAGTCTATGTTTGGATGTGCAGGTCAGGTTTTTGAAATGTATTCTCTAGCCTTCTGATTGTGCACTCCGCCTTCTAGCCACAGGTGTTTTAATTACAGCAGGTCCAATACCCCTCCATAGAGAGAGAGAATTTTAGTCTAGGAAGAGGTTTCACATGTACCCATTCAGATGGAGACGTTTATTCTCAGCGAGGTAAGGCAAGCGTAGGACCTGGTATAAGAGAGATGCCGTAAAGTGGCTACCAGGTACACATAAAATTGGCCATTTTTATGCGCTAAACGCTCTCATTTTTCATATTTCTAGTGCAGTAATGCAGTTCAAATTTCGTATTTCAAGTTTGTATGTTCTAGCGCTGCAGTGTGCTGCCTTATTTAACTATATACGAGTTGGCGACTCTAGGTTCAGCACCTGTTCACATTTAGTCTATGTTTGGATGTGCAGGTCAGGTTTTTGAAATGTATTCTCTAGCCTTCTGATCGTGCACTCCGCCTTCTAGCCACAGGTGTTTTAATTACAGCAGGTCCAATACCCCTCCATAGAGAGAGAGAATTTTAGTCTAGGAAGAGGTTTCACATGTACCCATTCAGATGGAGACGTTTATTCTCAGCGAGGTAAGGCAAGCGTAGGACCTGGTATAAGAGAGGTGCCGTAAAGTGGCTACCAGGTACACATAAAATTGGCCATTTTTATGCACTAAACGCTCTCATTTTTCATATTTCTAGTGCAGTAATGCAGTTCAAATTTCGTATTTCAAGTTTGTATGTTCTAGCGCTGCAGTGTGCTGCCTTATTTAACTATATACGAGTTGGCGACTCTAGGTTCAGCACCTGTTCACATTTAGTCTATGTTTGGATGTGCAGGTCAGGTTTTTGAAATGTATTCTCTAGCTTTCTGATCGTGCACTCCGCCTTCTAGCCACAGGTGTTTTAATTACAGCAGGTCCAATACCCCTCCATAGAGAGAATTTTAGTCTAGGAAGAGGTTTCACATGTACCCATTCAGATGGAGACGTTTATTCTCAGTGAGGTAAGGCAAGCGTAGGACCTGGTATAAGAGAGATGCCGTAAAGTGGCTACCAGGTACACATAAAATTGGCCATTTTTATGCGCTAAACACTCTCATTTTTCATATTTCTAGTGCAGTAATGCAGTTCAAATTTCGTATTTCAAGTTTGTATGTTCTAGCGCTGCAGTGTGCTGCCTTATTTAACTATATACGAGTTGGCGACTCTAGGTTCAGCACCTGTTCACATTTAGTCTATGTTTGGATGTGCAGGTCAGGTTTTTGAAATGTATTCTTTAGCCTTCTGATCGTGCACTCCGCCTTCTAGCCACAGGTGTTTTAATTACAGCAGGTCCAATACCCCTCCATAGAGAGAGAGAATTTTAGTCTAGGAAGAGGTTTCACATGTACCCATTCAGATGGAGACGTTTATTCTCAACGAGGTAAGGCAAGCGTAGGACCTGGTATAAGAGAGATGCCGTAAAGTGGCTACCAGGTACACATAAAATTGGCCATTTTTATGCGCTAAACGCTCTCATTTTTCATATTTCTAGTGCAGTAATGCAGTTCAAATTTCGTATTTCAAGTTTGTATGTTCTAGCGCTGCAGTGTGCTGCCATATTTAACTATATACGAGTTGGCGACTCTAGGTTCAGCACCTGTTCACATTTAGTCTATGTTTGGATGTGCAGGTCAGGTTTTTGAAATGTATTCTCTAGCCTTCTGATCGTGCACTCCGCCTTCTAGCCACAGGTGTTTTAATTACAGCAGGTCCAATACCCCTCCATAGAGAGAGAGAATTTTAGTCTAGGAAGAGGTTTCACATGTACCCATTCAGATGGAGACGTTTATTCTCAGCGAGGTAAGGCAAGCGTAGGACCTGGTATAAGAGAGGTGCCGTAAAGTGGCTACCAGGTACACATAAAATTGGCCATTTTTATGCACTAAACGCTCTCATTTTTCATATTTCTAGTGCAGTAATGCAGTTCAAATTTCGTATTTTAAGTTTGTATGTTCTAGCGCTGCAGTGTGCTGCCTTATTTAACTATATACGAGTTGGCGACTCTAGGTTCAGCACCTGTTCACATTTAGTCTATGTTTGGATGTGCAGGTCAGGTTTTTGAAATGTATTCTCTAGCTTTCTGATCGTGCACTCCGCCTTCTAGCCACAGGTGTTTTAATTACAGCAGGTCCAATACCCCTCCATAGAGAGAATTTTAGTCTAGGAAGAGGTTTCACATGTACCCATTCAGATGGAGACGTTTATTCTCAGTGAGGTAAGGCAAGCGTAGGACCTGGTATAAGAGAGATGCCGTAAAGTGGCTACCAGGTACACATAAAATTGGCCATTTTTATGCGCTAAACACTCTCATTTTTCATATTTCTAGTGCAGTAATGCAGTTCAAATTTCGTATTTCAAGTTTGTATGTTCTAGCGCTGCAGTGTGCTGCCTTATTTAACTATATACGAGTTGGCGACTCTAGGTTCAGCACCTGTTCACATTTAGTCTATGTTTGGATGTGCAGGTCAGGTTTTTGAAAGGGAAATAGATAAGGGACAAGAATAAAAGATTAGTGAAACAAGCAGAGGTCATAGCCAGGAGATTAAAAGATACCAACAGGGAGAGTCAGGAAATAGTCAGAAGCCAAAACAGAAGTCAGTAATCCAGGAAAACGAATAAAGCATGTGACAGCAAGACACTATGCAAGCCAGCACACACTTCAGAGGTCAAGCATACAGACTGCAGAAAACCTATAGCTGACAAGGATACCAGGTTAGAAGCGAGTATAAATAGCCCTCCCATCTTGAAAGAGAGGCTAACAACATTAACCCTGAGAGAACAGGACATTAACCTTGTCCTAACCATGACACCAACGTTAACAATGAGCCCAACCCTAACAATGAGCCCAATTTTAACAATGAGCCCAACCCTAACAATGAGCCCAACCCTAACAATGAGCCAAAGCTTAATAAGCCCAACCCTAACAATGACCCCAACCCGAACAATGAGCCCAACCCTAACAATAAGCCCAACCAGAATAATAGGCCCAACCCTAAAAATAAACCCAACACTAACAATGAGCCCATTCCGAAAAATGAGCCAAACACTAACAATTAGACCATCCCTAACAATGAACCCAACCCGAACAATGAGCCCAACCCGAACAATGAGCCCAACCCAAACAATGACCCCAACCCAAACAATGAGCCCAACCAGAATAATAAGCCCAACCCTAAGAATGAGCCCAACCCTAAAAATAAACCCAACCCAAACAATGAGCCCAACCCTAACAATGAGCTAAAGCTTAATAAGCCCAACCCTAACAATGACCCAACCCTAACAATAAGCCCAACCCTAACAATGACCCCAACCCGAACAATGAGCCCAACCCTAACAATAAGCCCAACCAGAATAATAGGCCCAACCCTAAAAATAAACCCAACACTAACAATGAGCCCATTCCGAAAAATGAGCCAAACACTAACAATTAGACCATCCCTAACAATGAACCGAACCCGAACAATGAGCCCAACCCGAACAATGAGCCCAACCCAAACAATGACCCCAACCCAAACAATGAGCCCAACCAGAATAATGAGCCCAACCCTAAGAATGAGCCTAACCCTAAAAATAAACCCAACTCTAACAATGAGCCCAACCCGAACAATGAGCCAAACACTAACAATTAGACCATCACTAACAATGTGTGCTGTTCCATGTAAGTTATGTTCTTCAGTTTCTATGTATTGTATTTTTGTATGTATGTTCTTACATTTCTGCTCTGTTGCCACCCAATGGCCTTTTTCCATATAGCAGCTAGTTATTAATTAATTCTTGTGGGCATGTCTTCTACTTCAGGTTCATGGGTCAGGTCTTCTGCTTCCTGCTGGCAGCCATTTCATTTTAGTATCATGATGTTGTGAGAGGACATGCTTGAACCGGGCTTAGAAAGGCATCAGTCTTTCGATCTCTTCCTGTTTACCCTTGCTGCTCACTTGCTGTACCTGACTCAACTCTGGAGAAGTTACTGTATACCATCCTACGCTGTATTTCCAGATTTCAAATAAACAAGTCTGGATTGTACAATCCCTGGTGTGCATCATCTCTCCAGACGCTGAACAGCATTGGTCCTGTCTGCCCTACAGCGAAGAAAACTGAAGGTACGAATCTCTCCCACAACGCCTATTAGTCAACCACACCTCCATTCGCCTCATGTGGAGACAGAAAAGAACACAATGAGCCCAACCCTAACAATGAGCCCAGCCAGAACAATCAGCCTAACCTGAACAATAGGCCCCACCCAAACAATGAGCCCAACCCTAACAATTAGCCCTACCCTAACAATGAGCCCAACCCTAACAATCAGCCCAACCCTAATCTTAACGTCAAAGAATGAAATAAATCAAAATTATAAAATTAAATTAATCTAACACAGGAGGGATAATTTACTAATTATTGTTTTTTGATCACTGTGATAGGGTCTAACATTGATTATAAGTAACCAATAGGAAAAATCCCTGCTGTTGCTGGCCTGCAGATCTCGGCGGGCACACTGCTCATGCACTGCTCATGCACCCGGCATTTTTTTCAAAAAGAGATGGAGGGCCGAGGGATGGTGCAGGACATAGCGGGGGATGGTTAGGTACAGGGGGGAGGGACTCGGGGACATCATTTATCTCTCCTCTGACATGTATATCATGTCAGAAGAGATAGAAATTATTTTAATAGCGGACCACACTTTTTTACACGATTGCCTTTATTCATTAAAGGGAACCTGTCACCTGAATTTGGTGGGTCCTTTTTTGGGTCATATGGGCGGTGTTTTCGGGTCTTTTATTAACCCCTTTTTTCTCGCTGGCCAAACGCTGTTCGCGAAATTGAGCCGGCACACTATGTCTCTGAACACAGCAAAATACTTCCGGGACACAGTACGCCGGTGCATGCGCACTAATGGTTTTCGGCTTTGCCCGCAGTTGGGCAAAGCATACTGCGCATGCACAAGGCAAGATTGCTTTGCGCACGCATTAACTGGGGAGGAAAGCGAATCAACAGCAAGTCATTTTTGCGACCAGCGTGCGGCCATCGGGAAAAAAAGGGGTTAATAAAAGACCCCAAAACACCGCCCATATGACTCAAAAAAGGACCAGCCAAATTCAGGTGACAAGTTCCCTTTAAATAACAGCAATCAAGTGATTGGAACATTCGGCCTTGATCATATTCTCCAGGGTCTCGGCTATCCCTGGTAGCTGAAACCCAGGAGAATTTCAGACTGTGGGGGGCCCTATACCCTTATTATAAAATGGCAATGAAGGAATAAGGTTTCTTAGCGGCCGTTTTAATGCGTATCGGCGGTCATTAAGGTGTTAATCTTTGCCCGCATAAAAGGGCATTTACACTGGACGAGAATCGTGTGTGCTCATTTAACGATTATCTTAATGTAGAAACAGGCTGGCAATCCGACAACGGTCAAGCAAAACACTCTGTTGTGGAGCAAAATGGTTTTTCATACTGCACAAACCATCATCGTTCACGGTCCAGTGTAAGTAGGACTGGTGCTGCCAAGGATGACAACCTACGCGCAGTCGCCTGGTATAGAGCGCTCCCTGTGCATCATTCACTTTGATTCCTATGCGCAGTCGCCTGGTATAGATCGCTCCCTGTACATCGTTCACTTTAGTTCCTATGCGCAGTCGCCTGGTATAGAGCGCTGGTTGTGTATCGTTGACTTTGGTTCCTACGCGCAGTCGCCTGGTATAGATCGCTCCCTGTGCAACGTTCACTTTGGTTCCTATGCGCAGTCGCCTGGTAAACAGCGCTCCCTGTGCATCGTTCACTTTGGTTCCTACGCTCAGTCGCCTGGTATAGATTGCTCCCTGTGCATCGTTCACTTTGGTTCTTATGCGCAGTCACCTGGTATAGAGCGCTCCCTGTGCATCATTCACTTTGGCTCCTATGCGCACTCGCCTGGTATAGAGCGCTCCCTGTGCATCGTTCACTTTGGTTCCTATGCGCAGTCGCCTGGCATAGATTGCTCCCTGTGCATCGTTTACTTTGGTTACTATGCGCAGTCTCCTGGTATAAATCGCTCCCTGTGCATCCTTCACTTTGGTTCCTATGCACAGTCGCCTGGTATAGAGCACTCCCTGTGCATCGTTCACTTTGGTTCCTATGCGCAGTCGCCTGGTATAGAGCGCTCCCTGTGCATCATTCACTTTGGTTCCTATGTGCAGTCGCCTGGTATAGATCGCTCTCGGTGCATCGTTCACATTGGTTCTTATGCGCAGTCGCCTGGTATAGAGCGCTCCCTGTGCATCGTTCACTTTGGTTCCTATGCGCACTCGCCTGGTATAGAGCGCTCCCTGTGCATCGTTCACTTTGGTTCCTACGCGCAGTCGCCTGGCATAGATTGCTCCCTGTGCATCGTTTACTTTGGTTACTATGCGCAGTCGCCTGCTATAGAGCGCTCCCTGTGCATCGTTCACTTTGGTTCCTATGCGCAGTCGCTTGGTATAGATCGCTCCCTGTGCATCATTCACTTTGGTTCCTATGGGCAGTCGCCTGGAATAGATCGCTCTCGGTGAATCGTTCACTTTGGTTCCTACGTGCAGTCGCCTGGTATAGATCGCTCCCTGTGCATCGTTCACTTTGGTTCCTATGCGCAGTTGCCTGGTATAGATCGCTCCCTGTGCATCGTTCACTTTGGTTCCTACGCGCAGTCGCCTGGTATAGAGCGCTCCCTGTGCATCGTTCACTTTGGTTCCTACGCGCAGTCGCCTGGTATAGAGCGCTCCCTGTGCATCGTTCACTTTGGTTCCTACACGCAGTCGCCTGGTATAGATCGCTCCCTTTGCATCGTTCACTTTGGTTGCTACGCGTAGTAGCCTGGTATAGATCACTCCCTGTGCATCGTTCACTTTGGTTCCTATGCGCAGTCGCCTGGTATAGACCGCTCCCTGTGCATCGTTCACTTTGGTTCCTATGCGCAGTCGCATGGTATAGATCGCTCCCTGTGCATCGTTTACTTTGGTTACTATGCGCAGTCGCCTGCTATAGAGCGCTCCCTGTGCATCGTTCACTTTGGTTCCTACGCGCAGTCGCCTGGCATAGATTGCTCCCTGTGCATCGTTTACTTTGGTTACTATGCGCAGTCGCCTGCTACAGAGCGCTCCCTGTGCATCGTTCACTTTGGTTCCTATGCGCAGTCGCTTGGTATAGATCGCTCCCTGTGCATCATTCACTTTGGTTCCTATGGGCAGTCGCCTGGAATAGATCGCTCTCGGTGAATCGTTCACTTTGGTTCCTACGTGCAGTCGCCTGGTATAGATCGCTCCCTGTGCATCGTTCACTTTGGTTCCTATGCGCAGTTGCCTGGTATAGATCGCTCCCTGTGCGTCGTTCACTTTGGTTCCTACGCGCAGTCGCCTGGTATAGAGCGCTCCCTGTGCATCGTTCACTTTGGTTCCTACGCGCAGTCGCCTGGTATAGAGCGCTCCCTGTGCATCGTTCACTTTGGTTCCTACGCGCAGTCGCCTGGTATAGAGCGCTCCCTGTGCATCGTTCACTTTGGTTCCTACACGCAGTCGCCTGGTATAGATCGCTCCCTTTGCATCGTTCACTTTGGTTGCTACGCGTAGTAGCCTGGTATAGATCACTCCCTGTGCATCGTTCACTTTGGTTCCTATGCGCAGTCGCCTGGTATAGACCGCTCCCTGTGCATCGTTCACTTTGGTTCCTATGCGCAGTCGCATGGTATAGATCGCTCCCTGTGCATCGTGCACTTTGGTTCCTACGCGCAGTCGCCTGGTATAGAGCGCTCCCTGTGCATCATTCACTTTGGTTCCTACGCGCAGTCGCCTGGTATAGAGCGCTCCCTGTGCATCGTTCACTTTGGTTCCTACGCGCAGTCGCCTGGTATAGAGCGCTCCCTGTGCATCGTTCACTTTGGTTCCTACGCGCAGTCGCCTGGTATAGATGGCTCCCTGTGCATCGTTCACTTTGGTTGCTACGCGTAGTAGCCTGGTATAGATCACTCCCTGTGCATCGTTCACTTTGGTTCCTACGCGCAGTCGCCTGGTATAGATCGCTCCCTGTGCATCGTTCACTTTGGTTCCTACGGGCAGTCGCCTGGTATAGATCGCTCCCTGTGCATCGTTCATTTTGGTTCCTACGGGCAGTCGCCTGGTATAGATCGCTCCCTGTGCATCGTTCACTTTGGTTCCTACACGCAGTCGCCTGGTATAGATTGCTCCCTGTGCATCGTTCACTTTGGTTTCTACGGGCAGTCACCTGGTATAGATCGCTCCCTGTGCATCGTTCACTTTGGTTCCTACGTGCAGTCGCCTGGTATAGATCGCTCCCTGTGCATCGTTCACTTCGGTTCCTACGGGCAGTCGCCTGGCATAGATCGCTCCCTGTGCATCGCTCATTTTGGTTCCTACGTGCAGTCGCCTGGTATAGATCACTCCCTGTGCATCGTTCACTTTGGTTCCTATGCACAGTCGCCTGGTATAGATCGCTCCCTGTGCATCGTTCACTTTGGTTCCTATGCACAGTCGCCTGGTATAGATCGCTCCCTATGCATCGTTCACTTTGGTTCCTATGCGCAGTCGCATGGTATAGATCGCTCCCTATGCATCGTTCACTGTGGTTCCTACGCGCAGTCGCTTGGTATAGATCGCTCCCTGTGCATCGTTCACCTTGGTTCCTACGTGCAGTCGCCTGGTATAGATCGCTCCCTGTGCATCGTTCAACTTGGTTCCTACGTGCAGTCGCCTGGTATAGATCGCTCCCTGTGCATCGTTCACTTTGGTTCCTATGCACAGTCGCCTGGTATAGATCGCTCCCTGTGCATCGTTCACTTTGGTTCCTATGCGCAGTCGCCTGGTATAGATCGCTCCCTATGCATCGTTCACTTTGGTTCCTATGCGCAGTCACATGGTATAGATCGCTCCCTATGCATCGTTCCCTTTGGTTCCTACGCGCAGTCGCCTGGTATAGATCGCTCCCTGTGCATCGTTCACCTTGGTTCCTACGCGCAGTCGCCTGGTATAGATCGCTCCCTGTGCATCGTTCACTTTGGTTCCTACGCTCAGTCGCCTGGTATAGATCGCTCCCTGTGCATCGTTCACTTTGGTTCTTATGCGCAGTCACCTGGTATAGAGCGCTCCCTGTGCATCGTTCACTTTGGTTCCTACGCGCAGTCGCCTGGTATAGATCGCTCCCTGTGCATCCTTCACTTTGGTTCCTACGCGCAGTCGCCTGGTATAGATCGCTCCCTGTGCATCGTTCACTTTGGTTCCTACGCGCAGTCGCCTGGTATAGATCGCTCCCTGTGCATCGTTCACTTTGGTTCCTACGCGCAGTCGCCTGGTATAGATTGCTCCGTGTGCATCATTCACTTTGGTTCCTACGCGCAGTCGCCTGGTATAGATCGCTCCCTGTGCATCGTTCACTTTGGATCCTACGCGCAGTCGCCTGGTATAGATCACTCCCTGTGCATCGTTCACTTTGGTTCCTACGCGCAGTCGCCTGGTATAGATCACTCCCTGTGCATCGTTCACTTTGGTTCCTACGCGCAGTCGCCTGGTATAGATCGCTCCCTGTGCATCGCTCACTTTGGTTCCTACGCACAGTCGCCTGGTATAGATCGCTCCCTGTGCATCGTTCACTTTGGTTCCTACACGCAGTCGCCTGGTATAGATCGCTCCCTGTGCATCGCTCACTTTGGTTCCTACGCGCAGTCGCCTGGTATAGATCGCTCCCTGTGCATCGCTCACTTTGGTTCCTACGCGCAGTCGCCTGGTATAGATCGCTCCCTGTGCATCGCTCACTTTGGTTCCTACGCGCATTCGCCTGGTATAGATTGCTCCCTGTGCATTGTTCACTTTGGTTCCTACGCGCAGTCGCCTGGTATAGATCGCTCCCTGTGCATCGCTCACTTTGGTTCCTACGCGCAGTCGCCTGGTATAGAACGCTCCCTGTGCATCGTTCACTTTGGTCCCTACGCGCAGTCGCCTGGTATAGATCGCTCCCTGTGCATCGTTCACTTTGGTTTCTACGCGCAGTCGCCTGGTATAGATCGCTCCCTGTGCATCGTTCACTTTGGTTCGTACGCGCAGTCGCCCGGTATAGATCACTCCCTGTGCATCGTTCACTTTGGTTCCTACGCGCAGTCGCCTGGTATAGATCGCTCCCTGTGCATCGCTCACTTTGGTTCCTACGCACAGTCGCCTGGTATAGATCGCTCCCTGTGCATCGCTCACTTTGGTTCCTACGCGCAGTCACCTGGTATAGATCGCTCCCTGTGCATCGCTCACTTTGGTTCCTACGCGCAGTCGCCTGGTATAGATCGCTCCCTGTGCATCGCTCACTTTGGTTCCTACGCGCATTCGCCTGGTATAGTGTGCTCCCTGTGCATTGTTCACTTTGGTTCCTACGCGCAGTCGCCTGGTATAGAGCGCTCCCTGTGCATCATTCACTATGGTTCCTACACGCAGTCGCCTGGTATAGAGCGCTCCCTGTGCATCGTTCACTTTGGTTCCTACGCGCAGTCGCCTGGTATAGATCGCTCCCTGTGCATCGTTCACTTTGGTTCCTACGCGCAGTCGCCTGGTATAGATCGCTCCATGTGCATCGTTCACTTTGGTTCCTACGCGCAGTCGCCTGGTATAGATCGCTCCCTGTGCATCGTTCACTTTGGTTCCTACGTGCAGTCGCCTGGTATAGATCGCTCCCTGTGCATCGTTCACTTTGGTTCCTACGCGCAGTCACCTGGTATAGATCGCTCCCTGTGCATCGTTCACTTTGGTTCCTACGTGCAGTCGCCTGGTATAGTTCGCTCCCTGTGCATTGTTCACTTTGATTCCTACGTGCAGTCTCCTGGTATAGATCGCTCCCTGTGCATCGTTCACTTTGGTTCATACGCGCAGTCGCCTGGTATAGAGCGCTCTTTGTGCATCGTTCACTTTGGTTCCTACGCGCAGTCGCCTGGTATAGATCACTCCCTGTGCATCGTTCACTTTGGTTCCTACGCGCAGTCGCCTGGTATAGATCACTCCCTGTGCATCGTTCACTTTGGTTCCTACGCGCAGTCGCCTGGTATAGATCGCTCCCTGTGCATCGCTCACTTTGGTTCCTACGCACAGTCGCCTGGTATAGATCGCTCCCTGTGCATCGTTCACTTTGGTTCCTACGCGCAGTCGCCTGGTATAGATCGCTCCCTGTGCATCGTTCACTTTGGTTCCTACGCGCAGTCGCCTGGTATAGATCACTCCCTGTGCATCGTTCACTTTGGTTCCTACGCACAGTCGCCTGGTATAGAACGCTCCCTGTGCATCGTTCACTTTGGTCCCTACGCGCAGTCGCCTGGTATAGATCGCTCCCTGTGCATCGTTCACTTTGGTCCCTACGCGCAGTCGCCTGGTATAGATCGCTCCCTGTGCATCGTTCACTTTGGTTTCTACGTGCAGTCGCCTGGTATAGATCGCTCCCTGTGCATCGTTCACTTTGGTTCGTACGCGCAGTCGCCCGGTATAGATCACTCCCTGTGCATCGTTCACTTTGGTTCCTACGCGCAGTCGCCTGGTATAGATCGCTCCCTGTGCATCGCTCACTTTGGTTCCTACGCACAGTCGCCTGGTATAGATCGCTCCCTGTGCATCGCTCACTTTGGTTCCTACGCGCAGTCACCTGGTATAGTTCGCTCCCTGTGCATCGCTCACTTTGGTTCCTACGCGCAGTCGCCTGGTATAGATCGTTCCCTGTGCATCGCTCACTTTGGTTCCTACGCGCATTCGCCTGGTATAGTGTGCTCCCTGTGCATTGTTCACTTTGGTTCCTACGCGCAGTCGCCTGGTATAGAGCGCTCCCTGTGCATCATTCACTATGGTTCCTACACGCAGTCGCCTGGTATAGAGCGCTCCCTGTGCATCGTTCACTTTGGTTCCTACGCGCAGTCGCCTGGTATAGATCGCTCCCTGTGCATCGTTCACTTTGGTTCCTACGCGCAGTCGCCTGGTATAGATCGCTCCATGTGCATCGTTCACTTTGGTTCCTACGCGCAGTCGCCTGGTATAGATCGCTCCCTGTGCATCGTTCACTTTGGTTCCTACGCACAGTCGCCTGGTATAGATCGCTCCCTGTGCATCGTTCACTTTGGTTCCTACGCGCAGTCACCTGGTATAGATCGCTCCCTGTGCATCGTTCACTTTGGTTCCTACGTGCAGTCGCCTGGTATAGTTCGCTCCCTGTGCATTGTTCACTTTGGTTCCTACGTGCAGTCTCCTGGTATAGATCGCTCCCTGTGCATCGTTCACTTTGGTTCATACGCGCAGTCGCCTGGTATAGAGCGCTCTTTGTGCATCGTTCACTTTGGTTCCTACGCGCAGTCGCCTGGTATAGATCACTCCCTGTGCATCGTTCACTTTGGTTCCTACGCGCAGTCGCCTGGTATAGATCACTCCCTGTGCATCGTTCACTTTGGTTCCTACGCGCAGTCGCCTGGTATAGATCGCTCCCTGTGCATCGCTCACTTTGGTTCCTACGCACAGTCGCCTGGTATAGATCGCTCCCTGTGCATCGTTCACTTTGGTTCCTACGCGCAGTCGCCAGGTATAGATCGCTCCCTGTGCATCGCTCACTTTGGTTCCTACGCGCAGTCGCCTGGTATAGATCGCTCCCTGTGCATCGCTCACTTTGGTTCCTACGCGCAGTCGCCTGGTATAGATCGCTCCCTGTGCATCGCTCACTTTGGTTCCTACGCGCAGTCGCCTGGTATAGATCGCTCCCTGTGCATCGCTCACTTTGGTTCCTACGCGCAGTCGCCTGGTATAGATCGCTCCCTGTGCATCGCTCACTTTGGTTCCTACGCGCAGTCGCCTGGTATAGATCGCTCACTTTGGTTCCTACGCGCATTCGCCTGGTATAGAGTGCTCCCTGTGCATTGTTCACTTTGGTTCCTACGCGCAGTCGCCTGGTATAGAGCGCTCCCTGTGCATCATTCACTATAGTTCCTACGCGCAGTCGCCTGGTATAGATCGCTCCCTGTGCATCGCTCACTTTGGTTCCTACGTGCAGTCGCCTGGTATAGAACGCTCCCTGTGCATCGTTCACTTTGGTCCCTACGCGCAGTCGCCTGGTATAGATCGCTCCCTGTGCATCGCTCACTTTGGTTTCTACGCGCAGTCGCCTGGTATAGATCGCTCCCTGTGCATCGTTCACTTTGGTTCGTACGCGCAGTCGCCCGGTATAGATCACTCCCTGTGCATCGTTCACTTTGGTTCCTACGCGCAGTCGCCTGGTATAGATCGCTCCCTGTGCATCGCTCACTTTGGTTCCTACGCACAGTCGCCTGGTATAGATCGCTCCCTGTGCATCGTTCACTTTGGTTCCTACGCGCAGTCGCCTGGTATAGATCGCTCCCTGTGCATCGTTTACTTTGGTTCCTACGTGCAGTCGCCTGGTATAGTTCCCTCCCTGTGCATTGTTCACTTTGGTTCCTACGTGCAGTCGCCTAGTATAGATCGCTCCCTGTGCATCGTTCACTTTGGTTCATACACGCAGTCGCCTGGTATAGATCACTCCCTGTGCATCGTTCACTTTGGTTCCAACGCGCAGTCGCATGGTATAGATCACTCCCTGTGCATCGTTCACTTTGGTTCCTACGCGCAGTCGTCTAGTATAGATCGCTCCCTGTGCATCGTTCACTTTGGTTCCTACACGCAGTCGCCTGGTATAGATCGCTCCCTGTGCATCGTGCACTTTGGTTCCTACGCGCAGTCACCTAGCATAGATTGCTCCCTGTGCATCGCTCACTTTGGTTCCTACGCGCAGTCGCCTGGTATAGATTGCTCCCTGTGCATCGCTCACTTTGGTTCCTACGCGCAGTCGTCTGGTATAGATCGCTCCCTGTGCATCGTTCACTCTGGTTCCTACGCGCAGTCGCCTGGTATAGATCGCTCCCTGTGCATCGTGCACTTTGGTTCCTACGCGCAGTCACCTAGCATAGATTGCTCCCTGTGCATCGCTCACTTTGGTTCCTACGCGCAGTCGCCTGGTATAGATCGCTCCCTGTGCATCGCTCACTTTGGTTCCTACGCGCAGTCGCCTGGCATAGATCGCTCCCTGTGCATCGTGCACTCTGGTTCCTACGCGCATTCGCCTGGTATAGATCGCTCCCTGTGCATCGTTCACTTTGGTTCCTACGCGCAGTCGCCTGGTATAGATCGCTCCCTGTGCATCGTGCACTTTGGTTCCTACGCGCAGTCACCTAGCATAGATTGCTCCCTGTGCATCGCTCACTTTGGTTCCTACGCGCAGTCGCCTGGTATAGATCGCTCCCTGTGCATCGCTCACTTTGGTTCCTACGCGCAGTCGCCTGGCATAGATCGCTCCCTGTGCATCGTGCACTCTGGTTCCTACGCGCATTCGCCTGGTATAGATCGCTCCCTGTGCATCGTTCACTTTGGTTCCTACGCGCAGTCGCCTAGTATAGATCGCTCCCTGTGCATCGTTCACTTTGGTTCATACACGCAGTCGCCTGGTATAGATCACTCCCTGTGCATCGTTCACTTTGGTTCCAACGCGCAGTCGCCTTGTATAGATCACTCCCTGTGCATCGTTCACTTTGGTTCCTACGCGCAGTCGCCTAGTATAGATCGCTCCCTGTGCATCGTTCACTTTGGTTCCTACACGCAGTCGCCTGGTATAGATTGCTCCCTGTGCATCGTTTACTTTGGTTCCTACGCGCAGTCGCCTGGTATAGATCGCTCCCTGTGCATCGTTCACTCTGGTTCCTACGCGCAGTCGCCTGGTATAGATCGCTCCCTGTGCATCGTGCACTTTGGTTCCTACGCGCAGTCACCTAGCATAGATTGCTCCCTGTGCATCGCTCACTTTGGTTCCTACGCGCAGTCGCCTGGTATAGATCGCTCCCTGTGCATCGCTCACTTTGGTTCCTACGCGCAGTCGCCTGGCATAGATCGCTCCCTGTGCATCGTGCACTCTGGTTCCTACGCGCATTCGCCTGGTATAGATCGCTCCCTGTGCATCGTTCACTTTGGTTCCTACGCGCAGTCGCCTGGTATAGATCGCTCCCTGTGCATCGCTCACTTTGGTTCCTACGCGCAGTCGCCTGGTATAGATCGCTCCCTGTGCATTGCTCACTTTGGTTCCTACGCGCAGTCGCCTGGTATAGATCGCTCCCTGTGCATCGCTCACTTTGGTTCCTACGCGCAGTCGCCTGGTATAGATCGCTCCCTGTGCATCGCTCACTTTGGTTCCTACGCGCAGTCGCCTGGTATAGATCGCTCCCTATGCATCGCTCACTTTGGTTCCTACGCGCAGTCGCCTGGTATAGATCGCTCCCTGTGCATCGCTCACTTTGGTTCCTACGCGCATTTGCCTGGTATAGAGTGCTCCCTGTGCATTGTTCACTTTGGTTCCTACGCGCAGTCGCCTGGTATAGAGCGCTCCCTGTGCATCATTCACTATGGTTCCTACGCGCAGTCGCCTGGTATAGATCGCTCCCTGTGCATCGCTCACTTTGGTTCCTACGCGCAGTCGCCTGGTATAGAACGCTCCCTGTGCATCGTTCACTTTGGTCCCTACGCGCAGTCGCCTGGTATAGATCGCTCCCTGTGCATCGTTCACTTTGGTTCGTACGCGCAGTCGCCCGGTATAGATCACTCCCTGTGCATCGTTCACTTTGGTTCCTACGCGCAGTCGCCTGGTATAGATCGCTCCCTGTGCATCGCTCACTTTGGTTCCTACGCACAGTCGCCTGGTATAGATCGCTCCCTGTGCATCGTTCACTTTGGTTCCTACGCGCAGTCGCCTGCTATAGATCGCTCCCTGTGCATCGTTCACTTTGGTTCCTACGTGCAGTCGCCTGGTATAGTTCGCTCCCTGTGCATTGTTCACTTTGGTTCCTACGTGCAGTCGCCTAGTATAGATCGCTCCCTGTGCATCGTTCACTTTGGTTCATACACGCAGTCGCCTGGTATAGATTACACCCTGTGCATCGTTCACTTTGGTTCCAACGCGCAGTCGCCTGGTATAGATCACTCCCTGTGCATCGTTCACTTTGGTTCCTACGCGCAGTCGCCTAGTATAGATCGCTCCCTGTGCATCGTTCACTTTGGTTCCTACACGCAGTCGCCTGGTATAGATCGCTCCCTGTGCATCGTGCACTTTGGTTCCTACGCGCAGTCACCTAGCATAGATTGCTCCCTGTGCATCGCTCACTTTGGTTCCTACGCGCAGTCGCCTGGTATAGATCGCTCCCTGTGCATCGCTCACTTTGGTTCCTACGCGCAGTCGCCTGGCATAGATCGCTCCCTGTGCATCGTGCACTCTGGTTCCTACGCGCATTCGCCTGGTATAGATCGCTCCCTGTGCATCGTTCACTTTGGTTCCTACGCGCAGTCGCCTGGTATAGATCGCTCCCTGTGCATCGTGCACTTTGGTTCCTACGCGCAGTCACCTAGCATAGATTGCTCCCTGTGCATCGCTCACTTTGGTTCCTACGCGCAGTCGCCTGGTATAGATCGCTCCCTGTGCATCGCTCACTTTGGTTCCTACGCGCAGTCGCCTGGCATAGATCGCTCCCTGTGCATCGTGCACTCTGGTTCCTACGCGCATTCGCCTGGTATAGATCGCTCCCTGTGCATCGTTCACATTGGTTCCTACGCGCAGTCGCCTAGTATAGATCGCTCCCTGTGCATTGTTCACTTTGGTTCATACACGCAGTCGCCTGGTATAGATCACTCCCTGTGCATCGTTCACTTTGGTTCCAACGCGCAGTCGCCTTGTATAGATCACTCCCTGTGCATCGTTCACTTTGGTTCCTACGCGCAGTCGCCTAGTATAGATCGCTCCCTGTGCATCGTTCACTTTGGTTCCTACATGCAGTCGCCTGGTATAGATCGCTCCCTGTGCATCGTGCACTTTGGTTCCTACGCGCAGTCATCTAGCATAGATTGCTCCCTGTGCATCGCTCACTTTGGTTCCTACGCGCAGTCGCCTGGTATAGATTGCTCCCTGTGCATCGCTCACTTTGGTTCCTACGCGCAGTCGCCTGGTATAGATCGCTCCCTGTGCATCGTTCACTCTGGTTCCTACGCGCAGTCGCCTGGTATAGATCGCTCCCTGTGCATCGTGCACTTTGGTTCCTACGCGCAGTCACCTAGCATAGATTGCTCCCTGTGCATCGCTCACTTTGGTTCCTACGCGCAGTCGCCTGGTATAGATCGCTCCCTGTGCATCGCTCACTTTGGTTCCTACGCGCAGTCGCCTGGCATAGATCGCTCCCTGTGCATCGTGCACTCTGGTTCCTACCCGCAGTCACCTAGCATAGATTGCTCCCTGTGCATCGCTCACTTTGGTTCCTACGCGCAGTCGCCTGGTATAGATCGCTCCCTGTGCATCGCTCACTTTGGTTCCTACGCGCAGTCGCCTGGCATAGATCGCTCCCTGTGCATCGTGCACTCTGGTTCCTACGCGCATTCGCCTGGTATAGATCGCTCCCTGTGCATCGTTCACTTTGGTTCCTACGCGCAGTCGCCTGGTATAAATCGCTCCCTGTGCATCGCTCACTTTGGTTCCTACGCGCAGTCGCCTTGTATAGATCGCTCCCTGTGCATTGCTCACTTTGGTTCCTACGCGCAGTCGCCTGGTATAGATCGCTCCCTGTGCATCACTCACTTTGGTTCCTACGCGCAGTCGCCTGGTATAGATCGCTCCCTGTGCATCGCTCACTTTGGTTCCTACGCGCAGTCGCCTGGTATAGATCGCTCCCTGTGCATCGCTCACTTTGGTTCCTACGCGCAGTCGCCTGGTATAGATCGCTCCCTGTGCATCGCTCACTTTGGTTCCTACGCGCATTCACCTGGTATAGAGTGCTCCCTGTGCATTGTTCACTTTGGTTCCTACGCGCAGTCGCCTGGTATAGAGCGCTCCCTGTGCATCATTCACTATGGTTCCTACGCGCAGTCGCCTGGTATAGATCGCTCCCTGTGCATCGCTCACTTTGGTTCCTACGCGCAGTCGCCTGGTATAGAACGCTCCCTGTGCATCGTTCACTTTGGTCCCTACGCGCAGTCGCCTGGTATAGATCGCTCCCTGTGCATCGTTCACTTTGGTTTCTACGCGCAGTCGCCTGGTATAGATCGCTCCCTGTGCATCGTTCACTTTGGTTCGTACGCGCAGTCGCCCGGTATAGATCACTCCCTGTGCATCGTTCACTTTGGTTCCTACGCGCAGTCGCCTGGTATAGATCGCTCCCTGTGCATCGCTCACTTTGGTTCCTACGCACAGTCGCCTGGTATAGATCGCTCCCTGTGCATCGTTCACTTTGGTTCCTACGCGCAGTCGCCTGGTATAGATCGCTCCCTGTGCATCGTTCACTTTGGTTCCTACGTGCAGTCGCCTGGTATGGTTCGCTCCCTGTGCATTGTTCACTTTGGTTCCTATGTGCAGTCGCCTAGTATAGATCGCTCCCTGTGCATCGTTCACTTTGGTTCATACACGCAGTCGCCTGGTATAGATTACACCCTGTGCATCATTCACTTTGGTTCCAACGCGCAGTCGCCTGGTATAGATCACTCCCTGTGCATCGTTCACTTTGGTTCCTACGCGCAGTCGCCTAGTATAGATCGCTCCCTGTGCATCGTTCACTTTGGTTCCTACACGCAGTCGCCTGGTATAGATCGCTCCCTGTGCATCGTGCACTTTGGTTCCTACGCGCAGTCACCTAGCATAGATTGCTCCCTGTGCATCGCTCACTTTGGTTCCTACGCGCAGTCGCCTGGTATAGATTGCTCCCTGTGCATCGCTCACTTTGGTTCCTACGCGCAGTCGCCTGGTATAGATCGCTCCCTGTGCATCGTTCACTCTGGTTCCTACGCGCAGTCGCCTGGTATAGATCGCTCCCTGTGCATCGTGCACTTTGGTTCCTACGCACAGTCACCTAGCATAGATTGCTCCCTGTGCATCGCTCACTTTGGTTCCTACGCGCAGTCGCCTGGTATAGATCGCTCCCTGTGCATCGCTCACTTTGGTTCCTACGCGCAGTCGCCTGGCATAGATCGCTCCCTGTGCATCGTGCACTCTGGTTCCTACGCGCATTCGCCTGGTATAGAGCGCTCCCTGTGCATCGTTCACTTTGGTTCCTATGCGCAGTCGCCTGGTATAGAGCGCTCCCTGTGCATCGCTCACTTTGGTTCCTACGCGCAGTCGCCTGGCATAGATCGCTCCCTGTGCATCGTTCACTTTGGTTCCTACGTGCAGTCGCCTGGTATAGATCGCTCCGTGTGAATCGTTCACTATGGTTCATACGCGCAGTCGCCTGGCATAGATCGCTCTCTGTGCATCGCTCACTTTGGTTCCTACGTGCAGTCGCCTGGCATAGATCGCTCCCTGTGCATCGTTCACTTTGGTTCCTACGCGCAGTCGCCTGGCATAGATCGCTCTCTGTGCATCGTTCACTTTGGTTCCTACGCGCAGTCGCCTGGCATAGATCGCTCCCTGTGCATCGCTCACTTTGGTTCCTACGTGCAGTCGCCTGGTATAGATCGCTCCCTGTGCATCGCTCACTTTGGTTCCTACGTGCAGTCGCCTGGTATAGATCGCTCCCTGTGCATCGTGCACTCTGGTTCCTACGCGCATTCGCCTGGTATAGATCGCTCCCTGTGCATCGTTCACATTGGTTCCTACGCGCAGTCGCCTAGTATAGATCGCTCCCTGTGCATTGTTCACTTTGGTTCATACACGCAGTCGCCTGGTATAGATCACTCCCTGTGCATCGTTCACTTTGGTTCCAACGCGCAGTCGCCTTGTATAGATCACTCCCTGTGCATCGTTCACTTTGGTTCCTACGCGCAGTCGCCTAGTATAGATCGCTCCCTGTGCATCGTTCACTTTGGTTCCTACATGCAGTCGCCTGGTATAGATCGCTCCCTGTGCATCGTGCACTTTGGTTCCTACGCGCAGTCATCTAGCATAGATTGCTCCCTGTGCATCGCTCACTTTGGTTCCTACGCGCAGTCGCCTGGTATAGATTGCTCCCTGTGCATCGCTCACTTTGGTTCCTACGCGCAGTCGCCTGGTATAGATCGCTCCCTGTGCATCGTTCACTCTGGTTCCTACGCGCAGTCGCCTGGTATAGATCGCTCCCTGTGCATCGTGCACTTTGGTTCCTACGCGCAGTCACCTAGCATAGATTGCTCCCTGTGCATCGCTCACTTTGGTTCCTACGCGCAGTCGCCTGGTATAGATCGCTCCCTGTGCATCGCTCACTTTGGTTCCTACGCGCAGTCGCCTGGCATAGATCGCTCCCTGTGCATCGTGCACTCTGGTTCCTACCCGCAGTCACCTAGCATAGATTGCTCCCTGTGCATCGCTCACTTTGGTTCCTACGCGCAGTCGCCTGGTATAGATCGCTCCCTGTGCATCGCTCACTTTGGTTCCTACGCGCAGTCGCCTGGCATAGATCGCTCCCTGTGCATCGTGCACTCTGGTTCCTACGCGCATTCGCCTGGTATAGATCGCTCCCTGTGCATCGTTCACTTTGGTTCCTACGCGCAGTCGCCTGGTATAAATCGCTCCCTGTGCATCGCTCACTTTGGTTCCTACGCGCAGTCGCCTTGTATAGATCGCTCCCTGTGCATTGCTCACTTTGGTTCCTACGCGCAGTCGCCTGGTATAGATCGCTCCCTGTGCATCACTCACTTTGGTTCCTACGCGCAGTCGCCTGGTATAGATCGCTCCCTGTGCATCGCTCACTTTGGTTCCTACGCGCAGTCGCCTGGTATAGATCGCTCCCTGTGCATCGCTCACTTTGGTTCCTACGCGCAGTCGCCTGGTATAGATCGCTCCCTGTGCATCGCTCACTTTGGTTCCTACGCGCATTCACCTGGTATAGAGTGCTCCCTGTGCATTGTTCACTTTGGTTCCTACGCGCAGTCGCCTGGTATAGAGCGCTCCCTGTGCATCATTCACTATGGTTCCTACGCGCAGTCGCCTGGTATAGATCGCTCCCTGTGCATCGCTCACTTTGGTTCCTACGCGCAGTCGCCTGGTATAGAACGCTCCCTGTGCATCGTTCACTTTGGTCCCTACGCGCAGTCGCCTGGTATAGATCGCTCCCTGTGCATCGTTCACTTTGGTTTCTACGCGCAGTCGCCTGGTATAGATCGCTCCCTGTGCATCGTTCACTTTGGTTCGTACGCGCAGTCGCCCGGTATAGATCACTCCCTGTGCATCGTTCACTTTGGTTCCTACGCGCAGTCGCCTGGTATAGATCGCTCCCTGTGCATCGCTCACTTTGGTTCCTACGCACAGTCGCCTGGTATAGATCGCTCCCTGTGCATCGTTCACTTTGGTTCCTACGCGCAGTCGCCTGGTATAGATCGCTCCCTGTGCATCGTTCACTTTGGTTCCTACGTGCAGTCGCCTGGTATGGTTCGCTCCCTGTGCATTGTTCACTTTGGTTCCTATGTGCAGTCGCCTAGTATAGATCGCTCCCTGTGCATCGTTCACTTTGGTTCATACACGCAGTCGCCTGGTATAGATTACACCCTGTGCATCATTCACTTTGGTTCCAACGCGCAGTCGCCTGGTATAGATCACTCCCTGTGCATCGTTCACTTTGGTTCCTACGCGCAGTCGCCTAGTATAGATCGCTCCCTGTGCATCGTTCACTTTGGTTCCTACACGCAGTCGCCTGGTATAGATCGCTCCCTGTGCATCGTGCACTTTGGTTCCTACGCGCAGTCACCTAGCATAGATTGCTCCCTGTGCATCGCTCACTTTGGTTCCTACGCGCAGTCGCCTGGTATAGATTGCTCCCTGTGCATCGCTCACTTTGGTTCCTACGCGCAGTCGCCTGGTATAGATCGCTCCCTGTGCATCGTTCACTCTGGTTCCTACGCGCAGTCGCCTGGTATAGATCGCTCCCTGTGCATCGTGCACTTTGGTTCCTACGCACAGTCACCTAGCATAGATTGCTCCCTGTGCATCGCTCACTTTGGTTCCTACGCGCAGTCGCCTGGTATAGATCGCTCCCTGTGCATCGCTCACTTTGGTTCCTACGCGCAGTCGCCTGGCATAGATCGCTCCCTGTGCATCGTGCACTCTGGTTCCTACGCGCATTCGCCTGGTATAGAGCGCTCCCTGTGCATCGTTCACTTTGGTTCCTATGCGCAGTCGCCTGGTATAGAGCGCTCCCTGTGCATCGCTCACTTTGGTTCCTACGCGCAGTCGCCTGGCATAGATCGCTCCCTGTGCATCGTTCACTTTGGTTCCTACGTGCAGTCGCCTGGTATAGATCGCTCCGTGTGAATCGTTCACTATGGTTCATACGCGCAGTCGCCTGGCATAGATCGCTCTCTGTGCATCGCTCACTTTGGTTCCTACGTGCAGTCGCCTGGCATAGATCGCTCCCTGTGCATCGTTCACTTTGGTTCCTACGCGCAGTCGCCTGGCATAGATCGCTCTCTGTGCATCGTTCACTTTGGTTCCTACGCGCAGTCGCCTGGCATAGATCGCTCCCTGTGCATCGCTCACTTTGGTTCCTACGTGCAGTCGCCTGGTATAGATCGCTCCCTGTGCATCGCTCACTTTGGTTCCTACGTGCAGTCGCCTGGTATAGATCGCTCCCTGTGCATCGTTCACTTTGGTTCCTACGCGCAGTCGCCTGGCATAGATCGCTCTCTGTGCATCGTTCACTTTGGTTCCTACGCGCAGTCGCCTGGCATAGATCGCTCCCTGTGCATCGCTCACTTTGGTTCCTACGTGCAGTCGCCTGGCATAGATCGCTCCCTGTGCATCGTTCACTTTGGTTCCTACGTGCAGTCTCCTGGCATAGAGTGCTCCCTGTGCATCGTGCACTTTGGTTCCTACGCGCAGTCTCCTGGTATAGATCGCTCCCTGTGCATCGTGCACTCTGGTTCCTACGCGCATTCGCCTGGTATAGAGCGCTCCCTGTGCATCGTTCACTTTGGTTCCTACGCGCAGTCGCCTGGTATAGATCGCTCCCTGTGCATCGCTCACTTTGGTTTCTACGTGCAGTCGCCTGGTATAGATCGCTCCCTGTGCATCGTGCACTTTGGTTCCTACGCGCATTCGCCTGGTATAGATCGCTCCCTGTGCATCGCTCACTTTGGTTCCTACGCGCAGTCGCCTGGTATAGATCGCTCCCTGTGCATCGCTCACTTTGGTTCCTACGCGCAGTCGCCTGGAATAGATCGCTCCCTGTGCATCGCTCACTTTGGTTCCTACGTGCAGTCGCCTGGCATAGATCGCTCCCTGTGCATCGTTCACTTTGGTTCCTACGTGCAGTCGCCTGGCATAGATCGCTCCCTGTGCATCGTGCACTCTGGTTCCTACGCGCATTCGCCTGGTATAGAGCGCTCCCTGTGCATCGTTCACTATGGTTCCTACGCGCAGTCGCCTGGTATAGATCGCTCCCTGTGCATCGCTCACTTTGGTTCCTACGTGCAGTCGCCTGGCATAGATCGCTCCCTGTGCATCGTTCACTTTGGTTCCTACGCGCAGTCGCCTGGTATAGATCGCTCCCTGTGCATCACTCACTTTGGTTCCTACGCGCAGTCGCCTGGTATAGATCGCTCCCTGTGCATCGCTCACTTTGGTTCCTACGCGCAGTCGCCTGGTATAGATCGCTCCCTGTGCATCGCTCACTTTGGTTCCTACGCGCAGTCGCCTGGTATAGATCGCTCCCTGTGCATCGCTCACTTTGGTTCCTACGCGCATTCACCTGGTATAGAGTGCTCCCTGTGCATTGTTCACTTTGGTTCCTACGCGCAGTCGCCTGGTATAGAGCGCTCCCTGTGCATCATTCACTATGGTTCCTACGCGCAGTCGCCTGGTATAGATCGCTCCCTGTGCATCGCTCACTTTGGTTCCTACGCGCAGTCGCCTGGTATAGAACGCTCCCTGTGCATCGTTCACTTTGGTCCCTACGCGCAGTCGCCTGGTATAGATCGCTCCCTGTGCATCGTTCACTTTGGTTTCTACGCGCAGTCGCCTGGTATAGATCGCTCCCTGTGCATCGTTCACTTTGGTTCGTACGCGCAGTCGCCCGGTATAGATCACTCCCTGTGCATCGTTCACTTTGGTTCCTACGCGCAGTCGCCTGGTATAGATCGCTCCCTGTGCATCGCTCACTTTGGTTCCTACGCACAGTCGCCTGGTATAGATCGCTCCCTGTGCATCGTTCACTTTGGTTCCTACGCGCAGTCGCCTGGTATAGATCGCTCCCTGTGCATCGTTCACTTTGGTTCCTACGTGCAGTCGCCTGGTATGGTTCGCTCCCTGTGCATTGTTCACTTTGGTTCCTATGTGCAGTCGCCTAGTATAGATCGCTCCCTGTGCATCGTTCACTTTGGTTCATACACGCAGTCGCCTGGTATAGATTACACCCTGTGCATCATTCACTTTGGTTCCAACGCGCAGTCGCCTGGTATAGATCACTCCCTGTGCATCGTTCACTTTGGTTCCTACGCGCAGTCGCCTAGTATAGATCGCTCCCTGTGCATCGTTCACTTTGGTTCCTACACGCAGTCGCCTGGTATAGATCGCTCCCTGTGCATCGTGCACTTTGGTTCCTACGCGCAGTCACCTAGCATAGATTGCTCCCTGTGCATCGCTCACTTTGGTTCCTACGCGCAGTCGCCTGGTATAGATTGCTCCCTGTGCATCGCTCACTTTGGTTCCTACGCGCAGTCGCCTGGTATAGATCGCTCCCTGTGCATCGTTCACTCTGGTTCCTACGCGCAGTCGCCTGGTATAGATCGCTCCCTGTGCATCGTGCACTTTGGTTCCTACGCACAGTCACCTAGCATAGATTGCTCCCTGTGCATCGCTCACTTTGGTTCCTACGCGCAGTCGCCTGGTATAGATCGCTCCCTGTGCATCGCTCACTTTGGTTCCTACGCGCAGTCGCCTGGCATAGATCGCTCCCTGTGCATCGTGCACTCTGGTTCCTACGCGCATTCGCCTGGTATAGAGCGCTCCCTGTGCATCGTTCACTTTGGTTCCTATGCGCAGTCGCCTGGTATAGAGCGCTCCCTGTGCATCGCTCACTTTGGTTCCTACGCGCAGTCGCCTGGCATAGATCGCTCCCTGTGCATCGTTCACTTTGGTTCCTACGTGCAGTCGCCTGGTATAGATCGCTCCGTGTGAATCGTTCACTATGGTTCATACGCGCAGTCGCCTGGCATAGATCGCTCTCTGTGCATCGCTCACTTTGGTTCCTACGTGCAGTCGCCTGGCATAGATCGCTCCCTGTGCATCGTTCACTTTGGTTCCTACGCGCAGTCGCCTGGCATAGATCGCTCTCTGTGCATCGTTCACTTTGGTTCCTACGCGCAGTCGCCTGGCATAGATCGCTCCCTGTGCATCGCTCACTTTGGTTCCTACGTGCAGTCGCCTGGTATAGATCGCTCCCTGTGCATCGTTCACTTTGGTTCCTACGTGCAGTCGCCTGGTATAGATCGCTCCCTGTGCATCGTTCACTTTGGTTCCTACGCGCAGTCGCCTGGCATAGATCGCTCTCTGTGCATCGTTCACTTTGGTTCCTACGCGCAGTCGCCTGGCATAGATCGCTCCCTGTGCATCGCTCACTTTGGTTCCTACGTGCAGTCGCCTGGCATAGATCGCTCCCTGTGCATCGTTCACTTTGGTTCCTACGTGCAGTCTCCTGGCATAGAGTGCTCCCTGTGCATCGTGCACTTTGGTTCCTACGCGCAGTCTCCTGGTATAGATCGCTCCCTGTGCATCGTGCACTCTGGTTCCTACGCGCATTCGCCTGGTATAGAGCGCTCCCTGTGCATCGTTCACTTTGGTTCCTACGCGCAGTCGCCTGGTATAGATCGCTCCCTGTGCATCGCTCACTTTGGTTTCTACGTGCAGTCGCCTGGTATAGATCGCTCCCTGTGCATCGTGCACTTTGGTTCCTACGCGCATTCGCCTGGTATAGATCGCTCCCTGTGCATCGCTCACTTTGGTTCCTACGCGCAGTCGCCTGGTATAGATCGCTCCCTGTGCATCGCTCACTTTGGTTCCTACGCGCAGTCGCCTGGAATAGATCGCTCCCTGTGCATCGCTCACTTTGGTTCCTACGTGCAGTCGCCTGGCATAGATCGCTCCCTGTGCATCGTTCACTTTGGTTCCTACGTGCAGTCGCCTGGCATAGATCGCTCCCTGTGCATCGTGCACTCTGGTTCCTACGCGCATTCGCCTGGTATAGAGCGCTCCCTGTGCATCGTTCACTATGGTTCCTACGCGCAGTCGCCTGGTATAGATCGCTCCCTGTGCATCGCTCACTTTGGTTCCTACGTGCAGTCGCCTGGCATAGATCGCTCCCTGTGCATCGTTCACTTTGGTTCCTACGTGCAGTCGCCTGGCATAGATCGCTCCCTGTGCATCGTGCACTCTGGTTCCTACGCGCATTCGCCTGGTATAGAGCGCTCCCTGTGCATCGTTCACTATGGTTCCTACGCGCAGTCGCCTGGTATAGATCGCTCCCTGTGCATCGCTCACTTTGGTTCCTACGCGCAGTCGCCTGGTATAG
Organism: Ranitomeya imitator; assembly: GCF_032444005.1. Lineage (NCBI taxonomy): Eukaryota > Metazoa > Chordata > Amphibia > Anura > Dendrobatidae > Ranitomeya > Ranitomeya imitator. The sequence continues at coordinate 413,320,596 of NC_091282.1, read as the reverse complement.
ATCGCTCCCTGTGCATCGCTCACTTTGGTTCCTATGCGCAGTCGCCTGGTATAGATCGCTCCCTGTGCATCGCTCACTTTGGTTCCTACGTGCAGTCGCCTGGTATAGATCGCTCCCTGTGCATCGCTCACTTTGGTTCCTACGCGCAGTCGCCTGGTATAGATCGCTCCCTGTGCATCGCTCACTTTGGTTCCTACGCGCATTCGCCTGGTATAGAGTGCTCCCTGTGCATTGTTCACTTTGGTTCCTACGCGCAGTCGCCTGGTATAGAGCGCTCCCTGTGCAACATTCACTATGGTTCCTACGCGCAGTCGCCTGGTATAGATCGCTCCCTGTGCATCGCTCACTTTGGTTCCTACGCGCAGTCGCCTGGTATAGAACGCTCCCTGTGCATCGTTCACTTTGGTCCCTACGCGCAGTCGCCTGGTATAGATCGCTCCCTGTGCATCGTTCACTTTGGTTTCTACGCGCAGTCGCCTGGTATAGATCGCTCCCTGTGCATCGTTCACTTTGGTTCGTACGCGCAGTCGTCCGGTATAGATCACTCCCTGTGCATCGTTCACTTTGGTTCCTACGCGCAGTCGCCTGGTATAGATCGCTCCCTGTGCATCGCTCACTTTGGTTCCTACGCACAGTCGCCTGGTATAGATCGCTCCCTGTGCATCGTTCACTTTGGTTCCTACGCGCAGTCGCCTGGTATAGATCGCTCCCTGTGCATCGTTCACTTTGGTTCCTACGTGCAGTCGCCTGGTATAGTTCGCTCCCTGTGCATTGTTCACTTTGGTTCCTACGTGCAGTCGCCTAGTATAGATCGCTCCCTGTGCATCGTTCACTTTGGTTCATACACGCAGTCGCCTGGTATAGATTACACCCTGTGCATCATTCACTTTGGTTCCAACGCGCAGTCGCCTGGTATAGATCACTCCCTGTGCATCGTTCACTTTGGTTCCTACGCGCAGTCGCCTAGTATAGATCGCTCCCTGTGCATCGTTCACTTTGGTTCCTACACGCAGTCGCCTGGTATAGATCGCTCCCTGTGCATCGTGCACTTTGGTTCCTACGCGCAGTCACCTAGCATAGATTGCTCCCTGTGCATCGCTCACTTTGGTTCCTACGCGCAGTCGCCTGGTATTGATTGCTCCCTGTGCATCGCTCACTTTGGTTCCTATGCGCAGTCGCCTGGTATAGATCGCTCCCTGTGCATCGCTCACTTTGGTTCCTACGTGCAGTCGCCTGGTATAGATCGCTCCCTGTGCATCGCTCACTTTGGTTCCTACGCGCAGTCGCCTGGTATAGATCGCTCCCTGTGCATCGCTCACTTTGGTTCCTACGCGCATTCGCCTGGTATAGAGTGCTCCCTGTGCATTGTTCACTTTGGTTCCTACGCGCAGTCGCCTGGTATAGAGCGCTCCCTGTGCATCATTCACTATGGTTCCTACGCGCAGTCGCCTGGTATAGATCGCTCCCTGTGCATCGCTCACTTTGGTTCCTACGTGCAGTCGCCTGGTATAGATCGCTCCCTGTGCATCGTTCACTTTGGTTCCTACGCGCAGTCGCCTGGCATAGATCGCTCTCTGTGCATCGTTCACTTTGGTTCCTACGCGCAGTCGCCTGGCATAGATCGCTCCCTGTGCATCGCTCACTTTGGTTCCTACGTGCAGTCGCCTGGCATAGATCGCTCCCTGTGCATCGTTCACTTTGGTTCCTACGTGCAGTCTCCTGGCATAGAGTGCTCCCTGTGCATCGTGCACTTTGGTTCCTACGCGCAGTCTCCTGGTATAGATCGCTCCCTGTGCATCGTGCACTCTGGTTCCTACGCGCATTCGCCTGGTATAGAGCGCTCCCTGTGCATCGTTCACTTTGGTTCCTACGCGCAGTCGCCTGGTATAGATCGCTCCCTGTGCATCGCTCACTTTGGTTTCTACGTGCAGTCGCCTGGTATAGATCGCTCCCTGTGCATCGTGCACTTTGGTTCCTACGCGCATTCGCCTGGTATAGATCGCTCCCTGTGCATCGCTCACTTTGGTTCCTACGCGCAGTCGCCTGGTATAGATCGCTCCCTGTGCATCGCTCACTTTGGTTCCTACGCGCAGTCGCCTGGAATAGATCGCTCCCTGTGCATCGCTCACTTTGGTTCCTACGTGCAGTCGCCTGGCATAGATCGCTCCCTGTGCATCGTTCACTTTGGTTCCTACGTGCAGTCGCCTGGCATAGATCGCTCCCTGTGCATCGTGCACTCTGGTTCCTACGCGCATTCGCCTGGTATAGAGCGCTCCCTGTGCATCGTTCACTATGGTTCCTACGCGCAGTCGCCTGGTATAGATCGCTCCCTGTGCATCGCTCACTTTGGTTCCTACGTGCAGTCGCCTGGCATAGATCGCTCCCTGTGCATCGTTCACTTTGGTTCCTACGTGCAGTCGCCTGGCATAGATCGCTCCCTGTGCATCGTGCACTCTGGTTCCTACGCGCATTCGCCTGGTATAGAGCGCTCCCTGTGCATCGTTCACTATGGTTCCTACGCGCAGTCGCCTGGTATAGATCGCTCCCTGTGCATCGCTCACTTTGGTTCCTACGCACAGTCGCCTGGTATAGATCGCTCCCTGTGCATCGCTCACTTTGGTTCCTATGCGCAGTCGCCTGGTATAGATCGCTCCCTGTGCATCGCTCACTTTGGTTCCTACGTGCAGTCGCCTGGTATAGATCGCTCCCTGTGCATCGCTCACTTTGGTTCCTACGCGCAGTCGCCTGGTATAGATCGCTCCCTGTGCATCGCTCACTTTGGTTCCTACGCGCATTCGCCTGGTATAGAGTGCTCCCTGTGCATTGTTCACTTTGGTTCCTACGCGCAGTCGCCTGGTATAGAGCGCTCCCTGTGCATCATTCACTATGGTTCCTACGCGCAGTCGCCTGGTATAGATCGCTCCCTGTGCATCGCTCACTTTGGTTCCTACGCGCAGTCGCCTGGTATAGAACGCTCCCTGTGCATCGTTCACTTTGGTCCCTACGCGCAGTCGCCTGGTATAGATCGCTCCCTGTGCATCGTTCACTTTGGTTTCTACGCGCAGTCGCCTGGTATAGATCGCTCCCTGTGCATCGTTCACTTTGGTTCGTACGCGCAGTCGCCCGGTATAGATCACTCCCTGTGCATCGTTCACTTTGGTTCCTACGCGCAGTCGCCTGGTATAGATCGCTCCCTGTGCATCGCTCACTTTGGTTCCTACGCACAGTCGCCTGGTATAGATCGCTCCCTGTGCATCGTTCACTTTGGTTCCTACGCGCAGTCGCCTGGTATAGATCGCTCCCTGTGCATCGTTCACTTTGGTTCCTACGTGCAGTCGCCTGGTATAGTTCGCTCCCTGTGCATTGTTCACTTTGGTTCCTACGTGCAGTCGCCTAGTATAGAGCGCTCCCTGTGCATCGTTCACTTTGGTTCATACACGCAGTCGCCTGGTATAGATTACACCCTGTGCATCATTCACTTTGGTTCCAACGCGCAGTCGCCTGGTATAGATCACTCCCTGTGCATCGTTCACTTTGGTTCCTACGCGCAGTCGCCTAGTATAGATCGCTCCCTGTGCATCGTTCACTTTGGTTCCTACACGCAGTCGCCTGGTATAGATCGCTCCCTGTGCATCGTGCACTTTGGTTCCTACGCGCAGTCACCTAGCATAGATTGCTCCCTGTGCATCGCTCACTTTGGTTCCTACGCGCAGTCGCCTGGTATTGATTGCTCCCTGTGCATCGCTCACTTTGGTTCCTATGCGCAGTCGCCTGGTATAGATCGCTCCCTGTGCATCGCTCACTTTGGTTCCTACGTGCAGTCGCCTGGTATAGATCGCTCCCTGTGCATCGCTCACTTTGGTTCCTACGCGCAGTCGCCTGGTATAGATCGCTCCCTGTGCATCGCTCACTTTGGTTCCTACGCGCATTCGCCTGGTATAGAGTGCTCCCTGTGCATTGTTCACTTTGGTTCCTACGCGCAGTCGCCTGGTATAGAGCGCTCCCTGTGCATCATTCACTATGGTTCCTACGCGCAGTCGCCTGGTATAGATCGCTCCCTGTGCATCGCTCACTTTGGTTCCTACGCGGTCGCCTGGTATAGAACGCTCCCTGTGCATCGTTCACTTTGGTCCCTACGCGCAGTCGCCTGGTATAGATCGCTCCCTGTGCATCGTTCACTTTGGTTTCTACGCGCAGTCGCCTGGTATAGATCGCTCCCTGTGCATCGTTCACTTTGGTTCGTACGCGCAGTCGCCCGGTATAGATCACTCCCTGTGCATCGTTCACTTTGGTTCCTACGCGCAGTCGCCTGGTATAGATCGCTCCCTGTGCATCGCTCACTTTGGTTCCTACGCACAGTCGCCTGGTATAGATCGCTCCCTGTGCATCGTTCACTTTGGTTCCTACGCGCAGTCGCCTGGTATAGATCGCTCCCTGTGCATCGTTCACTTTGGTTCCTACGTGCAGTCGCCTGGTATAGTTCGCTCCCTGTGCATTGTTCACTTTGGTTCCTACGTGCAGTCGCCTAGTATAGATCGCTCCCTGTGCATCGTTCACTTTGGTTCATACACGCAGTCGCCTGGTATAGATTACACCCTGTGCATCATTCACTTTGGTTCCAACGCGCAGTCGCCTGGTATAGATCACTCCCTGTGCATCGTTCACTTTGGTTCCTACGCGCAGTCGCCTAGTATAAATCGCTCCCTGTGCATCGTTCACTTTGCTTCCTACACGCAGTCGCCTGGTATAGATCGCTCCCTGTGCATCGTGCACTTTGGTTCCTACGCGCAGTCACCTAGCATAGATTGCTCCCTGTGCATCGCTCACTTTGGTTCCTACGCGCAGTCGCCTGGTATAGATTGCTCCCTGTGCATCGCTCACTTTGGTTCCTACGCGCAGTCGCCTGGTATAGATCGCTCCCTGTGCATCGTTCACTCTGGTTCCTACGCGCAGTCGCCTGGTATAGATCGCTCCCTGTGCATCGTGCACTTTGGTTCGTACGCGCAGTCACCTAGCATAGATTGCTCCCTGTGCATCGCTCACTTTGGTTCCTACGCGCAGTCGCCTGGTATAGATCGCTCCCTGTGCATCGCTCACTTTGGTTCCTACGCGCAGTCGCCTGGCATAGATCGCTCCCTGTGCATCGTGCACTCTGGTTCCTACGCGCATTCGCCTGGTATAGAGCGCTCCCTGTGCATCGTTCACTTTGGTTCCTATGCGCAGTCGCCTGGTATAGAGCGCTCCCTGTGCATCGCTCACTTTGGTTCCTACGCGCAGTCGCCTGGCATAGATCGCTCCCTGTGCATCGTTCACTTTGGTTCCTACGTGCAGTCGCCTGGTATAGATCGCTCCGTGTGAATCGTTCACTATGGTTCATACGCGCAGTCGCCTGGCATAGATCGCTCTCTGTTCATCGCTCACTTTGGTTCCTACGTGCAGTCGCCTGGCATAGATCGCTCCCTGTGCATCGTTCACTTTGGTTCCTACGCGCAGTCGCCTGGCATAGATCGCTCTCTGTGCATCGTTCACTTTGGTTCCTACGCGCAGTCGCCTGGCATAGATCGCTCCCTGTGCATCGCTCACTTTGGTTCCTACGTGCAGTCGCCTGGTATAGATCGCTCCCTGTGCATCGCTCACTTTGGTTCCTACGTGCAGTCGCCTGGTATAGATCGCTCCCTGTGCATCGTTCACTTTGGTTCCTACGCGCAGTCGCCTGGCATAGATCGCTCTCTGTGCATCGTTCACTTTGGTTCCTACGCGCAGTCGCCTGGCATAGATCGCTCCCTGTGCATCGCTCACTTTGGTTCCTACGTGCAGTCGCCTGGCATAGATCGCTCCCTGTGCATCGTTCACTTTGGTTCCTACGTGCAGTCTCCTGGCATAGAGTGCTCCCTGTGCATCGTGCACTTTGGTTCCTACGCGCAGTCTCCTGGTATAGATCGCTCCCTGTGCATCGTGCACTCTGGTTCCTACGCGCATTCGCCTGGTATAGAGCGCTCCCTGTGCATCGTTCACTTTGGTTCCTACGCGCAGTCGCCTGGTATAGATCGCTCCCTGTGCATCGCTCACTTTGGTTTCTACGTGCAGTCGCCTGGTATAGATCGCTCCCTGTGCATCGTGCACTTTGGTTCCTACGCGCATTCGCCTGGTATAGATCGCTCCCTGTGCATCGCTCACTTTGGTTCCTACGCGCAGTCGCCTGGTATAGATCGCTCCCTGTGCATCGCTCACTTTGGTTCCTACGCGCAGTCGCCTGGAATAGATCGCTCCCTGTGCATCGCTCACTTTGGTTCCTACGTGCAGTCGCCTGGCATAGATCGCTCCCTGTGCATCGTTCACTTTGGTTCCTACGTGCAGTCGCCTGGCATAGATCGCTCCCTGTGCATCGTGCACTCTGGTTCCTACGCGCATTCGCCTGGTATAGAGCGCTCCCTGTGCATCGTTCACTATGGTTCCTACGCGCAGTCGCCTGGTATAGATCGCTCCCTGTGCATCGCTCACTTTGGTTCCTACGTGCAGTCGCCTGGCATAGATCGCTCCCTGTGCATCGTTCACTTTGGTTCCTACGTGCAGTCGCCTGGCATAGATCGCTCCCTGTGCATCGTGCACTCTGGTTCCTACGCGCATTCGCCTGGTATAGAGCGCTCCCTGTGCATCGTTCACTATGGTTCCTACGCGCAGTCGCCTGGTATAGATCGCTCCCTGTGCATCGCTCACTTTGGTTCCTACGCGCAGTCGCCTGGTATAGATCGCTCCCTGTGCATCGCTCACTTTGGTTCCTATGCGCAGTCGCCTGGTATAGATCGCTCCCTGTGCATCGCTCACTTTGGTTCCTACGTGCAGTCGCCTGGTATAGATCGCTCCCTGTGCATCGCTCACTTTGGTTCCTACGTGCAGTCGCCTGGTATAGATCGCTCCCTGTGCATCGCTCACTTTGGTTCCTACGTGCAGTCGCCTGGTATAGATCGCTCCCTGTGCATCGTGCACTCTGGTTCCTACGCGCATTCGCCTGGTATAGATCGCTCCCTGTGCATCGCTCACTTTGGTTCCTACGCACAGTCGCCTGGTATAGATCGCTCCCTGTGCATCGTTCACTTTGGTTCCTACGCGCAGTCGCCTGGTATAGATCGCTCCCTGTGCATCGTTCACTTTGGTTCCTACGTGCAGTCGCCTGGTATAGTTCGCTCCCTGTGCATTGTTCACTTTGGTTCCTACGTGCAGTCGCCTAGTATAGATCGCTCCCTGTGCATCGTTCACTTTGGTTCATACACGCAGTCGCCTGGTATAGATTACACCCTGTGCATCATTCACTTTGGTTCCAACGCGCAGTCGCCTGGTATAGATCACTCCCTGTGCATCGTTCACTTTGGTTCCTACGCGCAGTCGCCTAGTATAGATCGCTCCCTGTGCATCGTTCACTTTGGTTCCTACACGCAGTCGCCTGGTATAGATCGCTCCCTGTGCATCGTGCACTTTGGTTCCTACGCGCAGTCACCTAGCATAGATTGCTCCCTGTGCATCGCTCACTTTGGTTCCTACGCGCAGTCGCCTGGTATAGATTGCTCCCTGTGCATCGCTCACTTTGGTTCCTACGCGCAGTCGCCTGGTATAGATCGCTCCCTGTGCATCGTTCACTCTGGTTCCTACGCGCAGTCGCCTGGTATAGATCGCTCCCTGTGCATCGTGCACTTTGGTTCCTACGCGCAGTCACCTAGCATAGATTGCTCCCTGTGCATCGCTCACTTTGGTTCCTACGCGCAGTCGCCTGGTATAGATCGCTCCCTGTGCATCGCTCACTTTGGTTCCTACGCGCAGTCGCCTGGCATAGATCGCTCCCTGTGCATCGTGCACTCTGGTTCCTACGCGCATTCGCCTGGTATAGAGCGCTCCCTGTGCATCGTTCACTTTGGTTCCTATGCGCAGTCGCCTGGTATAGAGCGCTCCCTGTGCATCGCTCACTTTGGTTCCTACGCGCAGTCGCCTGGCATAGATCGCTCCCTGTGCATCGTTCACTTTGGTTCCTACGTGCAGTCGCCTGGTATAGATCGCTCCGTGTGAATCGTTCACTACGGTTCATACGCGCAGTCGCCTGGCATAGATCGCTCTCTGTGCATCGCTCACTTTGGTTCCTACGTGCAGTCGCCTGGCATAGATCGCTCCCTGTGCATCGTTCACTTTGGTTCCTACGCGCAGTCGCCTGGCATAGATCGCTCTCTGTGCATCGTTCACTTTGGTTCCTACGCGCAGTCGCCTGGCATAGATCGCTCCCTGTGCATCGCTCACTTTGGTTCCTACGTGCAGTCGCCTGGTATAGATCGCTCCCTGTGCATCGCTCACTTTGGTTCCTACGTGCAGTCGCCTGGTATAGATCGCTCCCTGTGCATCGTTCACTTTGGTTCCTACGCGCAGTCGCCTGGCATAGATCGCTCTCTGTGCATCGTTCACTTTGGTTCCTACGCGCAGTCGCCTGGCATAGATCGCTCCCTGTGCATCGCTCACTTTGGTTCCTACGTGCAGTCGCCTGGCATAGATCGCTCCCTGTGCATCGTTCACTTTGGTTCCTACGTGCAGTCTCCTGGCATAGAGTGCTCCCTGTGCATCGTGCACTTTGGTTCCTACGCGCAGTCTGCTGGTATAGATCGCTCCCTGTGCATCGTGCACTCTGGTTCCTACGCGCATTCGCCTGGTATAGAGCGCTCCCTGTGCATCGTTCACTTTGGTTCCTACGCGCAGTCGCCTGGTATAGATCGCTCCCTGTGCATCGCTCACTTTGGTTTCTACGTGCAGTCGCCTGGTATAGATCGCTCCCTGTGCATCGTGCACTTTGGTTCCTACGCGCAGTCGCCTAGTATAGATCGCTCCCTGTGCATCGTTCACTTTGGTTCCTACACGCAGTCGCCTGGTATAGATCGCTCCCTGTGCATCGTGCACTTTGGTTCCTACGCGCAGTCACCTAGCATAGATTGCTCCCTGTGCATCGCTCACTTTGGTTCCTACGCGCAGTCGCCTGGTATAGATTGCTCCCTGTGCATCGCTCACTTTGGTTCCTACGCGCAGTCGCCTGGTATAGATCGCTCCCTGTGCATCGTTCACTCTGGTTCCTACGCGCAGTCGCCTGGTATAGATCGCTCCCTGTGCATCGTGCACTTTGGTTCCTACGCGCAGTCACCTAGCATAGATTGCTCCCTGTGCATCGCTCACTTTGGTTCCTACGCGCAGTCGCCTGGTATAGATCGCTCCCTGTGCATCGCTCACTTTGGTTCCTACGCGCAGTCGCCTGGCATAGATCGCTCCCTGTGCATCGTGCACTCTGGTTCCTACGCGCATTCGCCTGGTATAGAGCGCTCCCTGTGCATCGTTCACTTTGGTTCCTATGCGCAGTCGCCTGGTATAGAGCGCTCCCTGTGCATCGCTCACTTTGGTTCCTACGCGCAGTCGCCTGGCATAGATCGCTCCCTGTGCATCGTTCACTTTGGTTCCTACGTGCAGTCGCCTGGTATAGATCGCTCCGTGTGAATCGTTCACTTCGGTTCATACGCGCAGTCGCCTGGCATAGATCGCTCTCTGTGCATCGCTCACTTTGGTTCCTACGTGCAGTCGCCTGGCATAGATCGCTCCCTGTGCATCGTTCACTTTGGTTCCTACGCGCAGTCGCCTGGCATAGATCGCTCTCTGTGCATCGTTCACTTTGGTTCCTACGCGCAGTCGCCTGGCATAGATCGCTCCCTGTGCATCGCTCACTTTGGTTCCTACGTGCAGTCGCCTGGTATAGATCGCTCCCTGTGCATCGCTCACTTTGGTTCCTACGTGCAGTCGCCTGGTATAGATCGCTCCCTGTGCATCGTTCACTTTGGTTCCTACGCGCAGTCGCCTGGCATAGATCGCTCTCTGTGCATCGTTCACTTTGGTTCCTAAGCGCAGTCGCCTGGCATAGATCGCTCCCTGTGCATCGCTCACTTTGGTTCCTACGTGCAGTCGCCTGGCATAGATCGCTCCCTGTGCATCGTTCACTTTGGTTCCTACGTGCAGTCTCCTGGCATAGAGTGCTCCCTGTGCATCGTGCACTTTGGTTCCTACGCGCAGTCTGCTGGTATAGATCGCTCCCTGTGCATCGTGCACTCTGGTTCCTACGCGCATTCGCCTGGTATAGAGCGCTCCCTGTGCATCGTTCACTTTGGTTCCTACGCGCAGTCGCCTGGTATAGATCGCTCCCTGTGCATCGCTCACTTTGGTTTCTACGTGCAGTCGCCTGGTATAGATCGCTCCCTGTGCATCGTGCACTTTGGTTCCTACGCGCATTCGCCTGGTATAGATCGCTCCCTGTGCATCGCTCACTTTGGTTCCTACGCGCAGTCGCCTGGTATAGATCGCTCCCTGTGCATCGCTCACTTTGGTTCCTACGCGCAGTCGCCTGGAATAGATCGCTCCCTGTGCATCGCTCACTTTGGTTCCTACGTGCAGTCGCCTGGCATAGATCGCTCCCTGTGCATCGTTCACTTTGGTTCCTACGTGCAGTCGCCTGGCATAGATCGCTCCCTGTGCATCGTGCACTCTGGTTCCTACGCGCATTCGCCTGGTATAGAGCGCTCCCTGTGCATCGTTCACTATGGTTCCTACGCGCAGTCGCCTGGTATAGATCGCTCCCTGTGCATCGCTCACTTTGGTTCCTACGTGCAGTCGCCTGGCATAGATCGCTCCCTGTGCATCGTTCACTTTGGTTCCTACGTGCAGTCGCCTGGCATAGATCGCTCCCTGTGCATCGTGCACTCTGGTTCCTACGCGCATTCGCCTGGTATAGAGCGCTCCCTGTGCATCGTTCACTATGGTTCCTACGCGCAGTCGCCTGGTATAGATCGCTCCCTGTGCATCGCTCACTTTGGTTCCTACGCGCAGTCGCCTGGTATAGATCGCTCCCTGTGCATCGCTCACTTTGGTTCCTATGCGCAGTCGCCTGGTATAGATCGCTCCCTGTGCATCGCTCACTTTGGTTCCTACGTGCAGTCGCCTGGTATAGATCGCTCCCTGTGCATCGCTCACTTTGGTTCCTACGCGCAGTCGCCTGGTATAGATCGCTCCCTGTGCATTGCTCACTTTGGTTCCTACGCGCATTCGCCTGGTATAGAGTGCTCCCTGTGCATTGTTCACTTTGGTTCCTACGCGCAGTCGCCTGGTATAGAGCGCTCCCTGTGCATCATTCACTATGGTTCCTACGCGCAGTCGCCTGGTATAGATCGCTCCCTGTGCATCGCTCACTTTGGTTCCTACGCGCAGTCGCCTGGTATAGAACGCTCCCTGTGCATCGTTCACTTTGGTCCCTACGCGCAGTCGCCTGGTATAGATCGCTCCCTGTGCATCGTTCACTTTGGTTTCTACGCGCAGTCGCCTGGTATAGATCGCTCCCTGTGCATCGTTCACTTTGGTTCGTACGCGCAGTCGCCCGGTATAGATCACTCCCTGTGCATCGTTCACTTTGGTTCCTACGCGCAGTCGCCTGGTATAGATCGCTCCCTGTGCATCGCTCACTTTGGTTCCTACGCACAGTCGCCTGGTATAGATCGCTCCCTGTGCATCGTTCACTTTGGTTCCTACGCGCAGGCGCCTGGTATAGATCGCTCCCTGTGCATCGTTCACTTTGGTTCCTACGTGCAGTCGCCTGGTATAGTTCGCTCCCTGTGCATTGTTCACTTTGGTTCCTACGTGCAGTCGCCTAGTATAGATCGCTCCCTGTGCATCGTTCACTTTGGTTCATACACGCAGTCGCCTGGTATAGATTACACCCTGTGCATCATTCACTTTGGTTCCAACGCGCAGTCGCCTGGTATAGATCACTCCCTGTGCATCGTTCACTTTGGTTCCTACGCGCAGTCGCCTAGTATAGATCGCTCCCTGTGCATCGTTCACTTTGGTTCCTACACGCAGTCGCCTGGTATAGATCGCTCCCTGTGCATCGTGCACTTTGGTTCCTACGCGCAGTCACCTAGCATAGATTGCTCCCTGTGCATCGCTCACTTTGGTTCCTACGCGCAGTCGCCTGGTATAGATTGCTCCCTGTGCATCGCTCACTTTGGTTCCTATGCGCAGTCGCCTGGTATAGATCGCTCCTTGTGCATCGCTCACTTTGGTTCCTACGTGCAGTCGCCTGGTATAGATCGCTCCCTGTGCATCGCTCACTTTGGTTCCTACGCGCAGTCGCCTGGTATAGATCGCTCCCTGTGCATCGCTCACTTTGGTTCCTACGCGCATTCGCCTGGTATAGAGTGCTCCCTGTGCATTGTTCACTTTGGTTCCTACGCGCAGTCGCCTGGTATAGAGCGCTCCCTGTGCATCATTCACTATGGTTCCTACGCGCAGTCGCCTGGTATAGATCGCTCCCTGTGCATCGCTCACTTTGGTTCCTACGCGCAGTCGCCTGGTATAGAACGCTCCCTGTGCATCGTTCACTTTGGTCCCTACGCGCAGTCGCCTGGTATAGATCGCTCCCTGTGCATCGTTCACTTTGGTTTCTACGCGCAGTCGCCTGGTATAGATCGCTCCCTGTGCATCGTTCACTTTGGTTCGTACGCGCAGTCGCCCGGTATAGATCACTCCCTGTGCATCGTTCACTTTGGTTCCTACGCGCAGTCGCCTGGTATAGATCGCTCCCTGTGCATCGCTCACTTTGGTTCCTACGCACAGTCGCCTGGTATAGATCGCTCCCTGTGCATCGTTCACTTTGGTTCCTACGCGCAGTCGCCTGGTATAGATCGCTCCCTGTGCATCGTTCACTTTGGTTCCTACGTGCAGTCGCCTGGTATAGTTCGCTCCCTGTGCATTGTTCACTTTGGTTCCTACGTGCAGTCGCCTAGTATAGATCGCTCCCTGTGCATCGTTCACTTTGGTTCATACACGCAGTCGCCTGGTATAGATTACACCCTGTGCATCATTCACTTTGGTTCCAACGCGCAGTCGCCTGGTATAGATCACTCCCTGTGCATCGTTCACTTTGGTTCCTACGCGCAGTCGCCTAGTATAGATCGCTCCCTGTGCATCGTTCACTTTGGTTCCTACACGCAGTCGCCTGGTATAGATCGCTCCCTGTGCATCGTGCACTTTGGTTCCTACGCGCAGTCACCTAGCATAGATTGCTCCCTGTGCATCGCTCACTTTGGTTCCTACGCGCAGTCGCCTGGTATAGAACGCTCCCTGTGCATCGTTCACTTTGGTCCCTACGCGCAGTCGCCTGGTATAGATCGCTCCCTGTGCATCGTTCACTTTGGTTTCTACGCGCAGTCGCCTGGTATAGATCGCTCCCTGTGCATCGTTCACTTTGGTTCGTACGCGCAGTCGCCCGGTATAGATCACTCCCTGTGCATCGTTCACTTTGGTTCCTACGCGCAGTCGCCTGGTATAGATCGCTCCCTGTGCATCGCTCACTTTGGTTCCTACGCACAGTCGCCTGGTATAGATCGCTCCCTGTGCATCGTTCACTTTGGTTCCTACGCGCAGTCGCCTGGTATAGATCGCTCCCTGTGCATCGTTCACTTTGGTTCCTACGTGCAGTCGCCTGGTATAGTTCGCTCCCTGTGCATTGTTCACTTTGGTTCCTACGTGCAGTCGCCTAGTATAGATCGCTCCCTGTGCATCGTTCACTTTGGTTCATACACGCAGTCGCCTGGTATAGATTACACCCTGTGCATCATTCACTTTGGTTCCAACGCGCAGTCGCCTGGTATAGATCACTCCCTGTGCATCGTTCACTTTGGTTCCTACGCGCAGTCGCCTAGTATAGATCGCTCCCTGTGCATCGTTCACTTTGGTTCCTACACGCAGTCGCCTGGTATAGATCGCTCCCTGTGCATCGTGCACTTTGGTTCCTACGCGCAGTCACCTAGCATAGATTGCTCCCTGTGCATCGCTCACTTTGGTTCCTACGCGCAGTCGCCTGGTATAGATTGCTCCCTGTGCATCGCTCACTTTGGTTCCTACGCGCAGTCGCCTGGTATAGATCGCTCCCTGTGCATCGTTCACTCTGGTTCCTACGCGCAGTCACCTGGTATAGATCGCTCCCTGTGCATCGTGCACTTTGGTTCCTACGCGAAGTCACCTAGCATAGATTGCTCCCTGTGCATCGCTCACTTTGGTTCCTACGCGCAGTCGCCTGGTATAGATCGCTCCCTGTGCATCACTCACTTTGGTTCCTACGCGCAGTCGCCTGGCATAGATCGCTCCCTGTGCATCGTGCACTCTGGTTCCTACGCGCATTCGCCTGGTATAGAGCGCTCCCTGTGCATCGTTCACTTTGGTTCCTATGCGCAGTAGCCTGGTATAGAGCGCTCCCTGTGCATCGCTCACTTTGGTTCCTATGCGCAGTAGCCTGGTATAGAGCGCTCCCTGTGCATCGTTCACTTTGGTTCCTATGCGCAGTCGCCTGGTATAGATCGCTCCTTGTGCATCGCTCACTTTGGTTCCTACGTGCAGTCGCCTGGTATAGATCGCTCCCTGTGCATCGCTCACTTTGGTTCCTACGCGCAGTCGCCTGGTATAGATCGCTCCCTGTGCATCGCTCACTTTGGTTCCTACGCGCATTCGCCTGGTATAGAGTGCTCCCTGTGCATTGTTCACTTTGGTTCCTACGCGCAGTCGCCTGGTATAGAGCGCTCCCTGTGCATCATTCACTATGGTTCCTACGCGCAGTCGCCTGGTATAGATCGCTCCCTGTGCATCGCTCACTTTGGTTCCTACGCGCAGTCGCCTGGTATAGAACGCTCCCTGTGCATCGTTCACTTTGGTCCCTACGCGCAGTCGCCTGGTATAGATCGCTCCCTGTGCATCGTTCACTTTGGTTTCTACGCGCAGTCGCCTGGTATAGATCGCTCCCTGTGCATCGTTCACTTTGGTTCGTACGCGCAGTCGCCCGGTATAGATCACTCCCTGTGCATCGTTCACTTTGGTTCCTACGCGCAGTCGCCTGGTATAGATCGCTCCCTGTGCATCGCTCACTTTGGTTCCTACGCACAGTCGCCTGGTATAGATCGCTCCCTGTGCATCGTTCACTTTGGTTCCTACGCGCAGTCGCCTGGTATAGATCGCTCCCTGTGCATCGTTCACTTTGGTTCCTACGTGCAGTCGCCTGGTATAGTTCGCTCCCTGTGCATTGTTCACTTTGGTTCCTACGTGCAGTCGCCTAGTATAGATCGCTCCCTGTGCATCGTTCACTTTGGTTCATACACGCAGTCGCCTGGTATAGATTACACCCTGTGCATCATTCACTTTGGTTCCAACGCGCAGTCGCCTGGTATAGATCACTCCCTGTGCATCGTTCACTTTGGTTCCTACGCGCAGTCGCCTAGTATAGATCGCTCCCTGTGCATCGTTCACTTTGGTTCCTACACGCAGTCGCCTGGTATAGATCGCTCCCTGTGCATCGTGCACTTTGGTTCCTACGCGCAGTCACCTAGCATAGATTGCTCCCTGTGCATCGCTCACTTTGGTTCCTACGCGCAGTCGCCTGGTATAGATTGCTCCCTGTGCATCGCTCACTTTGGTTCCTACGCGCAGTCGCCTGGTATAGATCGCTCCCTGTGCATCGTTCACTCTGGTTCCTACGCGCAGTCGCCTGGTATAGATCGCTCCCTGTGCATCGTGCACTTTGGTTCCTACGCGCAGTCACCTAGCATAGATTGCTCCCTGTGCATCGCTCACTTTGGTTCCTACGCGCAGTCGCCTGGTATAGATCGCTCCCTGTGCATCACTCACTTTGGTTCCTACGCGCAGTCGCCTGGCATAGATCGCTCCCTGTGCATCGTGCACTCTGGTTCCTACGCGCATTCGCCTGGTATAGAGCGCTCCCTGTGCATCGTTCACTTTGGTTCCTATGCGCAGTAGCCTGGTATAGAGCGCTCCCTGTGCATCGCTCACTTTGGTTCCTATGCGCAGTAGCCTGGTATAGAGCGCTCCCTGTGCATCGTTCACTTTGGTTCCTATGCGCAGTCGCCTGGTATAGATCGCTCCTTGTGCATCGCTCACTTTGGTTCCTACGTGCAGTCGCCTGGTATAGATCGCTCCCTGTGCATCGCTCACTTTGTTTCCTACGCGCAGTCGCCTGGTATAGATCGCTCCCTGTGCATCGCTCACTTTGGTTCCTACGCGCATTCGCCTGGTATAGAGTGCTCCCTGTGCATTGTTCACTTTGGTTCCTACGCGCAGTCGCCTGGTATAGAGCGCTCCCTGTGCATCATTCACTATGGTTCCTACGCGCAGTCGCCTGGTATAGATCGCTCCCTGTGCATCGCTCACTTTGGTTCCTACGCGCAGTCGCCTGGTATAGAACGCTCCCTGTGCATCGTTCACTTTGGTCCCTACGCGCAGTCGCCTGGTATAGATCGCTCCCTGTGCATCGTTCACTTTGGTTTCTACGCGCAGTCGCCTGGTATAGATCGCTCCCTGTGCATCGTTCACTTTGGTTCGTACGCGCAGTCGCCCGGTATAGATCACTCCCTGTGCATCGTTCACTTTGGTTCCTACGCGCAGTCGCCTGGTATAGATCGCTCCCTGTGCATCGCTCACTTTGGTTCCTACGCGCAGTCGCCTGGTATAGAACGCTCCCTGTGCATCGTTCACTTTGGTCCCTACGCGCAGTCGCCTGGTATAGATCGCTCCCTGTGCATCGTTCACTTTGGTTTCTACGCGCAGTCGCCTGGTATAGATCGCTCCCTGTGCATCGTTCACTTTGGTTCGTACGCGCAGTCGCCCGGTATAGATCACTCCCTGTGCATCGTTCACTTTGGTTCCTACGCGCAGTCGCCTGGTATAGATCGCTCCCTGTGCATCGCTCACTTTGGTTCCTACGCACAGTCGCCTGGTATAGATCGCTCCCTGTGCATCGTTCACTTTGGTTCCTACGCGCAGTCGCCTGGTATAGATCGCTCCCTGTGCATCGTTCACTTTGGTTCCTACGTGCAGTCGCCTGGTATAGTTCGCTCCCTGTGCATTGTTCACTTTGGTTCCTACGTGCAGTCGCCTAGTATAGATCGCTCCCTGTGCATCGTTCACTTTGGTTCATACACGCAGTCGCCTGGTATAGATTACACCCTGTGCATCATTCACTTTGGTTCCAACGCGCAGTCGCCTGGTATAGATCACTCCCTGTGCATCGTTCACTTTGGTTCCTACGCGCAGTCGCCTAGTATAGATCGCTCCCTGTGCATCGTTCACTTTGGTTCCTACACGCAGTCGCCTGGTATAGATCGCTCCCTGTGCATCGTGCACTTTGGTTCCTACGCGCAGTCACCTAGCATAGATTGCTCCCTGTGCATCGCTCACTTTGGTTCCTACGCGCAGTCGCCTGGTATAGATTGCTCCCTGTGCATCGCTCACTTTGGTTCCTACGCGCAGTCGCCTGGTATAGATCGCTCCCTGTGCATCGTTCACTCTGGTTCCTACGCGCAGTCGCCTGGTATAGATCGCTCCCTGTGCATCGTGCACTTTGGTTCCTACGCGCAGTCACCTAGCATAGATTGCTCCCTGTGCATCGCTCACTTTGGTTCCTACGCGCAGTCGCCTGGTATAGATCGCTCCCTGTGCATCGCTCACTTTGGTTCCTACGCGCAGTCGCCTGGCATAGATCGCTCCCTGTGCATCGTGCACTCTGGTTCCTACGCGCATTCGCCTGGTATAGATCGCTCCCTGTGCATCGTTCACTTTGGTTCCTATGCGCAGTAGCCTGGTATAGAGCGCTCCCTGTGCATCGCTCACTTTGGTTCCTACGCGCAGTCGCCTGGCATAGATCGCTCCCTCTGCATCGTTCACTTTGGTTCCTACGTGCAGTCGCCTGGTATAGATCGCTCCGTGTGAATCGTTCACTATGGTTCATACGCGCAGTCGCCTGGCATAGATCGCTCCCTGTGCATCGTTCACTTTGGTTCCTACGCGCAGTCGCCTGGCATAGATCGCTCTCTGTGCATCGTTCACTTTGGTTCCTACGCGCAGTCGCCTGGCATAGATCGCTCCCTGTGCATCGCTCACTTTGGTTCCTACGTGCAGTCGCCTGGTATAGATCGCTCCCTGTGCATCGCTCACTTTGGTTCCTACGTGCAGTCGCCTGGTATAGATCGCTCCCTGTGCATCGTTCACTTTGGTTCCTACGCGCAGTCGCCTGGCATAGATCGCTCTCTGTGCATCGTTCACTTTGGTTCCTACGCGCAGTCGCCTGGCATAGATCGCTCCCTGTGCATCGCTCACTTTGGTTGCTACGTGCAGTCGCCTGGCATAGATCGCTCCCTGTGCATCGTTCACTTTGGTTCCTACGTGCAGTCTCCTGGCATAGAGTGCTCCCTGTGCATCGTGCACTTTGGTTCCTACGCGCAGTCTCCTGGTATAGATCGCTCCCTGTGCATCGTGCACTCTGGTTCCTACGCGCATTCGCCTGGTATAGAGCGCTCCCTGTGCATCGTTCACTTTGGTTCCTACGCGCAGTCGCCTGGTATAGATCGCTCCCTGTGCATCGCTCACTTTGGTTTCTACGTGCAGTCGCCTGGTATAGATCGCTCCCTGTGCATCGTGCACTTTGGTTCCTACGCGCATTCGCCTGGTATAGATCGCTCCCTGTGCATCGCTCACTTTGGTTCCTACGCGCAGTCGCCTGGTATAGATCGCTCCCTGTGCATCGCTCACTTTGGTTCCTACGCGCAGTCGCCTGGAATAGATCGCTCCCTGTGCATCGCTCACTTTGGTTCCTACGTGCAGTCGCCTGGCATAGATCGCTCCCTGTGCATCGTTCACTTTGGTTCCTACGTGCAGTCGCCTGGCATAGATCGCTCCCTGTCCATCGTGCACTCTGGTTCCTACGCGCATTCGCCTGGTATAGAGCGCTCCCTGTGCATCGTTCACTATGGTTCCTACGCGCAGTCGCCTGGTATAGATCGCTCCCTGTGCATCGCTCACTTTGGTTCCTACGTGCAGTCGCCTGGCATAGATCGCTCCCTGTGCATCGTTCACTTTGGTTCCTACGTGCAGTCGCCTGGCATAGATCGCTCCCTGTGCATCGTGCACTCTGGTTCCTACGCGCATTCGCCTGGTATAGAGCGCTCCCTGTGCATCGTTCACTATGGTTCCTACGCGCAGTCGCCTGGTATAGATCGCTCCCTGTGCATCGCTCACTTTGGTTCCTACGCGCAGTCGCCTGGTATAGATCGCTCCCTGTGCATCGCTCACTTTGGTTCCTATGCGCAGTCGCCTGGTATAGATCGCTCCCTGTGCATCGCTCACTTTGGTTCCTACGTGCAGTCGCCTGGTATAGATCGCTCCCTGTGCATCGCTCACTTTGGTTCCTACGTGCAGTCGCCTGGTATAGATCGCTCCCTGTGCATCGCTCACTTTGGTTCCTACGTGCAGTCGCCTGGCATAGATCGCTCCCTGTGCATCGTTCACTTTGGTTCCTACGTGCAGTCGCCTGGCATAGATCGCTCCCTGTGCATCGTGCACTCTGGTTCCTACGCGCATTCGCCTGGTATAGAGCGCTCCCTGTGCATCGTTCACTATGGTTCCTACGCGCAGTCGCCTGGTATAGATCACTCCCTGTGCATCGTTCACTTTGGTTCCTACGCGCAGTCGCCTGGTATAGATCGCTCCCTGTGCATCGCTCACTTTGGTTCCTACGCACAGTCGCCTGGTATAGATCGCTCCCTGTGCATCGTTCACTTTGGTTCCTACGCGCAGTTGCCTGGTATAGATCGCTCCCTGTGCATCGTTCACTTTGGTTCCTACGTGCAGTCGCCTGGTATAGTTCGCTCCCTGTGCATTGTTCACTTTGGTTCCTACGTGCAGTCGCCTAGTATAGATCGCTCCCTGTGCATCGTTCACTTTGGTTCATACACGCAGTCGCCTGGTATAGATTACACCCTGTGCATCATTCACTTTGGTTCCAACGCGCAGTCGCCTGGTATAGATCACTCCCTGTGCATCGTTCACTTTGGTTCCTACGCGCAGTCGCCTAGTATAGATCGCTCCCTGTGCATCGTTCACTTTGGTTCCTACACGCAGTCGCCTGGTATAGATCGCTCCCTGTGCATCGTGCACTTTGGTTCCTACGCGCAGTCACCTAGCATAGATTGCTCCCTGTGCATCGCTCACTTTGGTTCCTACGCGCAGTCGCCTGGTATAGATTGCTCCCTGTGCATCGCTCACTTTGGTTCCTATGCGCAGTCGCCTGGTATAGATCGCTCCTTGTGCATCGCTCACTTTGATTCCTACGTGCAGTCGCCTGGTATAGATCGCTCCCTGTGCATCGCTCACTTTGGTTCCTACGCGCAGTCGCCTGGTATAGATCGCTCCCTGTGCATCGCTCACTTTGGTTCCTACGCGCATTCGCCTGGTATAGAGTGCTCCCTGTGCATTGTTCACTTTGGTTCCTACGCGCAGTCGCCTGGTATAGAGCGCTCCCTGTGCATCATTCACTATGGTTCCTACGCGCAGTCGCCTGGTATAGATCGCTCCCTGTGCATCGCTCACTTTGGTTCCTACGCGCAGTCGCCTGGTATAGAACGCTCCCTGTGCATCGTTCACTTTGGTCCCTACGCGCAGTCGCCTGGTATAGATCGCTCCCTGTGCATCGTTCAATTTGGTTTCTACGCGCAGTCGCCTGGTATAGATCGCTCCCTGTGCATCGTTCACTTTGGTTCGTACGCGCAGTCGCCCGGTATAGATCACTCCCTGTGCATCGTTCACTTTGGTTCCTACGCGCAGTCGCCTGGTATAGATCGCTCCCTGTGCATCGCTCACTTTGGTTCCTACGCACAGTCGCCTGGTATAGATCGCTCCCTGTGCATCGTTCACTTTGGTTCCTACGCGCAGTCGCCTGGTATAGATCGCTCCCTGTGCATCGTTCACTTTGGTTCCTACGTGCAGTCGCCTGGTATAGTTCGCTCCCTGTGCATTGTTCACTTTGGTTCCTACGTGCAGTCGCCTATTATAGATCGCTCCCTGTGCATCGTTCACTTTGGTTCATACACGCAGTCGCCTGGTATAGATTACACCCTGTGCATCATTCACTTTGGTTCCAACGCGCAGTCGCCTGGTATAGATCACTCCCTGTGCATCGTTCACTTTGGTTCCTACGCGCAGTCGCCTAGTATAGATCGCTCCCTGTGCATCGTTCACTTTGGTTCCTACACGCAGTCGCCTGGTATAGATCGCTCCCTGTGCATCGTGCACTTTGGTTCCTACGCGCAGTCACCTAGCATAGATTGCTCCCTGTGCATCGCTCACTTTGGTTCCTACGCGCAGTCGCCTGGTATAGATTGCTCCCTGTGCATCGCTCACTTTGGTTCCTACGCGCAGTCGCCTGGTATAGATCGCTCCCTGTGCATCGTTCACTCTGGTTCCTACGCGCAGTCGCCTGGTATAGATCGCTCCCTGTGCATCGTGCACTTTGGTTCCTACGCGCAGTCACCTAGCATAGATTGCTCCCTGTGCATCGCTCACTTTGGTTCCTACGCGCAGTCGCCTGGTATAGATCGCTCCCTGTGCATCGCTCACTTTGGTTCCTACGCGCAGTCGCCTGGCATAGATCGCTCCCTGTGCATCGTGCACTCTGGTTCCTACGTGCATTCGCCTGGTATAGAGCGCTCCCTGTGCATCGTTCACTTTGGTTCCTATGCGCAGTAGCCTGGTATAGAGCGCTCCCTGTGCATCGCTCACTTTGGTTCCTACGCGCAGTCGCCTGGCATAGATCGCTCCCTGTGCATCGTTCACTTTGGTTCCTACGTGCAGTCGCCTGGTATAGATCGCTCCGTGTGAATCGTTCACTATGGTTCATACGCGCAGTCGCCTGGCATAGATCGCTCT
The DNA here is from genome assembly GCF_032444005.1 of Ranitomeya imitator. NCBI lineage: Eukaryota > Metazoa > Chordata > Amphibia > Anura > Dendrobatidae > Ranitomeya > Ranitomeya imitator. Next base: position 413,298,774 of record NC_091282.1, on the reverse strand, counting down.
CTGTGCATCGCTCACTTTGGTTCCTACGTGCAGTCGCCTGGCATAGATCGCTCCCTGTGCATCGTTCACTTTGGTTCCTACGCGCAGTCGCCTGGCATAGATCGCTCTCTGTGCATCGTTCACTTTGGTTCCTACGCGCAGTCGCCTGGCATAGATCGCTCCCTGTGCATCGCTCACTTTGGTTCCTACGTGCAGTCGCCTGGTATAGATCGCTCCCTGTGCATCGCTCACTTTGGTTCCTACGTGCAGTCGCCTGGTATAGATCGCTCCCTGTGCATCGTTCACTTTGGTTCCTACGCGCAGTCGCCTGGCATAGATCGCTCTCTGTGCATCGTTCACTTTGGTTCCTACGCGCAGTCGCCTGGCATAGATCGCTCCCTGTGCATCGCTCACTTTGGTTCCTACGTGCAGTCGCCTGGCATAGATCGCTCCCTGTGCATCGTTCACTTTGGTTCCTACGTGCAGTCTCCTGGCATAGAGTGCTCCCTGTGCATCGTGCACTTTGGTTCCTACGCGCAGTCTCCTGGTATAGATCGCTCCCTGTGCATCGTGCACTCTGGTTCCTACGCGCATTCGCCTGGTATAGAGCGCTCCCTGTGCATCGTTCACTTTGGTTCCTACGCGCAGTCGCCTGGTATAGATCGCTCCCTGTGCATCGCTCACTTTGGTTTCTACGTGCAGTCGCCTGGTATAGATCGCTCCCTGTGCATCGTGCACTTTGGTTCCTACGCGCATTCGCCTGGTATAGATCGCTCCCTGTGCATCGCTCACTTTGGTTCCTACGCGCAGTCGCCTGGTATAGATCGCTCCCTGTGCATCGCTCACTTTGGTTCCTACGCGCAGTCGCCTGGAATAGATCGCTCCCTGTGCATCGCTCACTTTGGTTCCTACGTGCAGTCGCCTGGCATAGATCGCTCCCTGTGCATCGTTCACTTTGGTTCCTACGTGCAGTCGCCTGGCATAGATCGCTCCCTGTGCATCGTGCACTCTGGTTCCTACGCGCATTCGCCTGGTATAGAGCGCTCCCTGTGCATCGTTCACTATGGTTCCTACGCGCAGTCGCCTGGTATAGATCGCTCCCTGTGCATCGCTCACTTTGGTTCCTACGTGCAGTCGCCTGGCATAGATCGCTCCCTGTGCATCGTTCACTTTGGTTCCTACGTGCAGTCGCCTGGCATAGATCGCTCCCTGTGCATCGTGCACTCTGGTTCCTACGCGCATTCGCCTGGTATAGAGCGCTCCCTGTGCATCGTTCACTATGGTTCCTACGCGCAGTCGCCTGGTATAGATCGCTCCCTGTGCATCGCTCACTTTGGTTCCTACGTGCAGTCGCCTGGCATAGATCGCTCCCTGTGCATCGCTCACTTTGGTTCCTACGTGCAGTCGCCTGGCATAGATCGCTCCCTGTGCATCGTTCACTTTGGTTCCTACGTGCAGTCGCCTGGCATAGATCGCTCCCTGTGCATCGTGCACTCTGGTTCCTACGCGCATTCGCCTGGTATAGAGCGCTCCCTGTGCATCGTTCACTATGGTTCCTACGCGCAGTCGCCTGGTATAGATCGCTCCCTGTGCATCGCTCACTTTGGTTCCTACGCGCAGTCGCCTGGTATAGATCGCTCCCTGTGCATCGCTCACTTTGGTTCCTATGCGCAGTCGCCTGGTATAGATCGCTCCCTGTGCATCGCTCACTTTGGTTCCTACGTGCAGTCGCCTGGTATAGATCGCTCCCTGTGCATCGTGCACTCTGGTTCCTACACGCAGTCGCCTGGTATAGATCGCTCCCTGTGCATCGTTCACTTTGGTTCCTATGCGCAGTCGCCTGGTATAGATCGCTCCCTGTGCATCGTTCACTTTGGTTCCTACACGCAGTCGCCTGGTATAGATCGCTCCCTGTGCATCGCTCACTTTGGTTCCTACACGCAGTCGCCTGGTATAGATCGCTCCCTGTGCATCGTTCACTTTGGTTCCTATGCGCAGTCGCCTGGTATAGATCGCTCCCTGTGCATCGCTCACTTTGGTTCCTACGTGCAGTCGCCTGGTATAGATCGCTCCCTGTGCATCGTGCACTCTGGTTCCTACGTGCAGTCGCCTGGTATAGATCGCTCCCTGTGCATCGCTCACTTTGGTTCCTACGTGCAGTCGCCTGGTATAGATCGCTCCCTGTGCATCGTTCACTTTGGTTCCTACGTGCAGTCGCCTGGTATAGATCGCTCCCTGTGCATCGTGCACTCTGGTTCCTACGTGCAGTCGCCTGGTATAGATCGCTCCCTGTGCATCGCTCACTTTGGTTCCTACGTGCAGTCGCCTGGTATAGATCGCTCCCTGTGCATCGTGCACTCTGGTTCCTACGTGCAGTCGCCTGGTATAGATCGCTCCCTGTGCATCGCTCACTTTGGTTCCTACGTGCAGTCGCCTGGTATAGATCGCTCCCTGTGCATCGTTCACTTTGGTTCCTACGTGCAGTCGCCTGGTATAGATCGCTCCCTGTGCATCGTGCACTCTGGTTCCTACGTGCAGTCGCCTGGTATAGATCGCTCCCTGTGCATCGTGCACTCTGGTTCCTACGTGCAGTCGCCTGGTATAGATCGCTCCCTGTGCATCGCTCACTTTGGTTCCTACGTGCAGTCGCCTGGTATAGATCGCTCCCTGTGCATCGTGCACTCTGGTTCCTACGTGCAGTCGCCTGGTATAGATCGCTCCCTGTGCATCGTTCACTATGGTTCCTACGCGCATTCGCCTGGTATAGATCGCTCCCTGTGCATCGATTCGTGCACTTTGGTTCCTACGTGCAGTCGCCTGGTATAGATCGCTCCCTGTGCATCGCTCACTTTGGTTCCTACGTGCAGTCGCCTGGTATAGATCGCTCCCTGTGCATCGTTCACTATGGTTCCTACGCGCATTCGCCTGGTATAGATCGCTCCCTGTGCATCTATTTGTGCACTTTGGTTCCTACGTGCAGTCGCTTGGTATAGAGCGCTCCCTGTGCATCGTTCACTATGGTTCCTACGCGCATTCGCCTGGTATAGATCGCTCCCTGTGCATCTATTTGTGCACTTTGGTTCCTACGTGCAGTCGCCTGGTATAGATCGCTCCCTGTGCATCGTTCACTATGGTTCCTACGCGCATTCGCCTGGTATAGATCGCTCCCTGTGCATCGATTCGTGCACTTTGGTTCCTACGTGCAGTCGCCTGGTATAGATCGCTCCCTGTGCATCGCTCACTTTGGTTCCTACGTGCAGTCGCCTGGTATAGATCGCTCCCTGTGCATCGTTCACTATGGTTCCTACGCGCATTCGCCTGGTATAGATCGCTCCCTGTGCATCTATTTGTGCACTTTGGTTCCTACGTGCAGTCGCCTGGTATAGATCGCTCCCTGTGCATCGTTCACTTTGGTTCCTATGTGCAGTCGCCTGGCATAGATCGCTCCCTGTGCATCGTTCACTTTGGTTCCTACGTGCAGTCGCCTGGTATAGATCGCTCCCTGTGCATCGTTCACTTTGGTTCCTACGTGCAGTCGCCTGGTATAGATCGCTCCCTGTGCATCGTGCACTTTGGTTCCTACGTGCAGTCGCCTGGTATAGATCGCTCCCTGTGCATCGCTCACTTTGGTTCCTACGTGCAGTCGCCTGGTATAGATCGCTCCCTGTGCATCGTTCACTATGGTTCCTACGCGCATTCGCCTGGTATAGATCGCTCCCTGTGCATCTATTTGTGCACTTTGGTTCCTACGTGCAGTCGCTTGGTATAGAGCGCTCCCTGTGCATCGTTCACTATGGTTCCTACGCGCATTCGCCTGGTATAGATCGCTCCCTGTGCATCTATTTGTGCACTTTGGTTCCTACGTGCAGTCGCCTGGTATAGATCGCTCCCTGTGCATCGTTCACTATGGTTCCTACGCGCATTCGCCTGGTATAGATCGCTCCCTGTGCATCGATTCGTGCACTTTGGTTCCTACGTGCAGTCGCCTGGTATAGATCGCTCCCTGTGCATCGCTCACTTTGGTTCCTACGTGCAGTCGCCTGGTATAGATCGCTCCCTGTGCATCGTTCACTATGGTTCCTACGCGCATTCGCCTGGTATAGATCGCTCCCTGTGCATCTATTTGTGCACTTTGGTTCCTACGTGCAGTCGCCTGGTATAGATCGCTCCCTGTGCATCGTTCACTTTGGTTCCTACGTGCAGTCGCCTGGTATAGATCGCTCCCTGTGCATCGCTCACTTTGGTTCCTATGTGCAGTCGCCTGGCATAGATCGCTCTCTGTGCATCGTTCACTTTGGTTCCTACGTGCAGTCGCCTGGTATAGATCGCTCCCTGTGCATCGTGCACTTTGGTCTGCCACTGTTGATCAGTCATTTACTGACCAGCGGTCCCTGCTTCGTGCCGCAGGTCGGTCCGTGTGAACAGACCCTTAGATTAGTCATCCAATCAGCGGCTTGGGAAGAGAACAATGCTTCCCCAGCGCGCTCAGCTTGCAGTGCAGGCCGTTTGGCCACTAGGTGGCAGCACAGGTGAACTCCACACGCGTTGATGGGTTATTGTTTACATGAGGAAACAAGCCCCTCACACGGAATGCCTAGAATGCGGGGTCTTGTGCTGGGTCACATGACTGGAGCTGCAGTAGAGGTCCCGACCCCATTCACCAGTGTGCTGAGCGGTGGTCGCCAGTCATGCGCGCAGGCCGCCATTGGAGCCCCCCTCGGGCGGGTTGGGGGCGCAGCCATCCGAGCATCTTGTCGGGGCTGGAAATAGCACAGAGCCGCTTCCCCCTCCTCCTCTTCACAGGGAAATTATGCCAGCTCCAGTGGCGCGGAAAATTGGTATGAGCCGAGGGAAGTGGCTTCTACCGGAGCGGTGCGCGCACTTAGCGGGGATTTGTCAGCACGCTGCACAAGGCTGGTCCTGTCTCTTTAAGGAGACACCGGCCTCTAATTAGCCGGCATTCCTTGATGTGGGTGATAGCTAACAGAGGACAGGGGAGGAGGACGGGCGGCCGGTAATGGAGGAGGACGCGCACCCTCCTCTCCTCATGCCTCCATGCTTGTTTTCACCACAGATTGCCACACTGAGCAGCAGCAGCTCATCCACACAGGCAGCGAGCGAGCGGCCCACGTTACTTTGATTGACAGCCGGACAAATGTTTCCCCTGTTCGAACGCTCGTTATGAGAAGGGCCAACCCTCGTCCCACTTATCACACCGCCCAGGGCGGGGCATATGACAGACTCGAAAGCTTATTGGATGACAGAGGGGTGAGGACTGAATCTGATTGGTTTGTAGCCCACGTGGGGGTAAGCCACTGACAGCTGCTCCTCGCTCTCCTACTATTGGCCAGCTAGGAAATGATAGGCAGTCATTGGAGATTGACGATTAGCGTTCCTATGCTTCTGATAGGTCAGCCACAGCCAGCGCTGGGCTCCTAGGGCGGGACTAACTTCTGCAATGAATCTTGGGAGTTGTGGTTTTTCGCCAGCATAACACAGCTAAAAGCCAAGGCGGAATGCCAAGGTTGTGGACTACAACTCCCAGCAGAATCGCGAGTCTCGCCTCAATGTTGTGAATATGTATCAGAATGTTAATGATTTGCTGCTGCTAAATTTGGTCATAGAAGTCACCTACACAGAGCGTGTTGTTGGAGCGGCTGAGCGCGGCAGCCTGGCTTGTGCGGGGACGGAGCTTCGCTAGCACCATCTTTCCTTGTTCCGCCTCATCTGCTGAAGTGTGTGCGGCTGATCGCTCGGGAGATCGTGGAGGAGAGTGAAGACGAGGGAGATTGTATACAACTGGGATCTAGGAGCCGGGAGGAGATCGGACAACTTGGTCGGGGACAGCTCGCTGCCAAAGTTGTGTCCGAGAGAGGCGCTTTGTTCCCCGGGAGCCGCGGGGGAATCCGCCGGTGTGTGCGGACAATGCGAGCGGGCGAGCGGGGGTGATCGGCGCTCCCTCCGGGGGCAGCGCTGCCATTAGCGGGGGCAACTGCCGCCTGACCCTTCTGGCCCTGGGAGAGGCGCCGAACCACAAGCTGGATGATTCGCGACCTGAGCAAGATGTACCCCCAGTCCAGGCACCCGGTGAGTAGGCGCGGCGCAGCCTTTGTTCCCTCCCGGGGGTCCTCGGTGCATTCCTCAGCCGTAACAGTGGAGGCACAGAAGCCATTATGTCCCCACATGGAGTAGTGAGCTGGAACATTTGGTGTCCCCCTCCTCCCTGCAGCTTCCACCGGCCGGTGCTGCCCCCTCCTCCCTGCAGCTTCCACCGGCCGGTGCTGCCCCCTCCTCCCTGCAGCTTCCACTGGCCGGTGCTGCCCCCTCCTCCCTGCAGCTTCCACTGGCCGGTGCTGCCCCCTCCTCCCTGCAGCTTCCACTGGCCGGTGCTGCCCCCTCCTCCCTGCAGCCTCCACTGGCTGCTGCTGCCCCCTCCTCCCTGCAGCCTCCACTGGCCGCTGCTGCCCCCTCCTCCCTGCAGCCTCCACTGGCCGCTGCTGCCCCCTCCTCCCTGCAGCCTCCACTGGCCGCTGCTGCCCCCTCCTCCCTGCAGCTTCCACTGGCCGCTGCTGCTGCCCCCTCCTCCCTGCAGCTTCCGCTGCTGCTGCCCCCTCCTCCCTGCAGCTTCCACTGGCCGCTGCTGCTGCCCCCTCCTCCCTGCAGCTTCCACTGGCCGCTGCTGCTGCCCCCTCCTCCCTGCAGCTTCCACTGGCCCCTGCTGCTGCCCCCTCCTCCCTGCAGCTTCCACTGGCCGCTGCTGCTGCCCCCTCCTCCCTGCAGCTTCCACTGGCCGCCGTTGCCCCCTCCTCCCTGCAGCTTCCACTGGCCGCCGCTGCCCCCTCTTCCCTGCAGCTTCCACTGGTCGCCGCTGCCCCCTCCTCCCTGCAGCTTCCACAGGCCGCCACTGCCCCCTCCTCCCTGCAGCTTCCACAGGCCGCTGCTGCCCCCTCCTCCCTGCAGCTTCCACTGGCCGCTGTTGCCCCCTCCTCCCTGCCTGCTCTGCTTATCTTGGACCGTGTGCTTTCCTCCTCACATGATACACAGGGAGTAGGGGGCTTCTCATCCTTGACCCTAATGGGGGGCTCTGTGGGGATGGACATTTCTGTAGAATGCTCCCTGGTTCATCTTAGTCTACCCCCCTGACAGGTGACGGAAGATGTGGCCAAGACCCCCTCCTTCATGCACACACTTTGTTGTTTTCTTCCTGGCTTGTTTAAATACAAATTTCTCATGTAGTCCTTTTTATTCAATGTTTTTTTTTAAGCTATAGAGAAATGGGTATTAAGCAAAAAAAAATTCTGTAGACGCAAAGGTGACGTAAAAGGCAAAACTAGTTCTCTGGCCCCAAAACGAGCACCAAAAGTGATGTATAACATCCCAAACACAAATCGTGCTACAGACTGGAAACTGTCAGCAACAAAGGCATAAAACATCCCAAACAATCAGGATACGACGGACCCTCAACATGCGCCAAAAATGACGTAAGACAACCCGAAGAAACCCCGAATCGTGCTCTAGACCCCAGACCAGCACCAAAAGTGAAGGAAAACCTCCCGTCCCCTAAACAATGTAATGTGTTATACCCACCACATGCCCCGAAATGTGACCTAAAGCATCCGGAACCAGAGAACTAATGCCAGGGATGGAAAACGTGCCCAAAAAGGAAGAAAAACCTGTCCAAACAAAGCAGTAGAAGCAAAAGTAACCTCCCCACCCTCCAAAAATAAAGATGTTGGTGTGCGTTGACTCTTGTGTCATGTTGGTCCCATCATTCCCGGGCGTAGAAGAAGAAAGCTGAGAGCGCTTTTGGTTGTTTTTCTTCTTCCTCCAAACGTCCCTAATGAATGCGCTCAGTGTAATAATCACCATGGAGGCCGTGTCCTAACGAGTTGGCTCCTCGCATTTCCGGCTATTAAGCCCAATGTAATTGAAACATACAGTGATCCTTTAAGACGCTATTGTGTAGACAGGGGAGGCTGATAGGAGATTGACTTTCCTCCGCCCAAATGATCTGATGTTCTCCTCTCTCCGGCAAATGACCTTAGAGAAGGCAGAAAAAGATGCCGTGTTGTAGCCATTTTCCTCCTCGAGGCTTAGACACAACTAATCTGTAGAGGGGTTGAAATCGGAGGCTCGGGAACATCTTTCCCCTTCTGGTTTATATCCTTATTGCCTGTGGGTTTGATTTCCCAGCGGGCTGGACGGTGGCGGACCTTGGTGGCGCGGCCCTTGGACTGTTGACATGGGGGTGACCACCTTGCAACCATACCAATAAATCCTGGGCATTGTGGTGTCTGCTCTTTGTTTTTCACCTCTAAGTCAATGTTTACTATTATTATTCTTTTAGATACGTTGTGTCTTTTCTTCTAGACCTTGCCCACACTGTATCAGTAGATGATAAAGGTCATTCAAACCTCATTTTTGGTCTGTGTTTTCCAGATGGCCTTTTCTTCATTTATTCGAGGGTTCTGCTTGTGATCTCTTTCCCGTTCTTGGACTTTGCTTTTGTGCACGGATTGTCGTCCTCTCCTCTTTATAGGGCCGACTCTCCCGCCTAGCCTGATCGTTTCATAATTAATATTTCTTGTTTTAGGCTCCGCATCAGCCAGCTCAGCCCTTCAAATTCACCATATCCGAGTCCTGTGATCGGATTAAGGAGGAGTTTCAGTTTTTACAGGCTCAGTACCACAGGTAATGCTGTTTACTTTAGCTGATCCTTGTATTTGCTTAGCCCTTGTTGTCAGTTTTTTTTTTTTTTCCCCTGTGTGTGTACTTAAGGCGTTAACCGTTGAAAGGGCTTGGCCTTTTCCTATAGGAAATACGAGTTAAAACACCTTCTCCTCAAAGCCAAATATGTGACAGAGTATCCCTATTATTTCCGATTCCAAGCAAAGTGCTGAACCCTTCCAACAATGGTCGGCCTGCCCTGCTGGAGTTTACCTGGAGGTGATCTCACCTGTGCGGATTACCTCCTCCAGTGCTTAAGATCAGATTCTGGCGGGATGATAAAAGCAGCCTTTGGCAACGCAAAAGTGGGATGTAGTTGATATCTCGCTGCGCGGAAACCCCCCAATATGTATGTATATATATATATATATATATATATATATATATATATATATATATATACCTACGTCCACACTAAGTGACGTTTTCTATAATTCAGCACTAGAAGGTTTTTGTCCAAAATATATTAAAAAAATGTCTTCTTAGATCCCCCTCCATGTTTACTGATGAAGGAGGACAGATTGGGGGCATCTGAGATGTAGGTCAAATGATGATTGAATCTGATCGTTTATCTCTCTAATCTGACAGATCACTGAGGAAATGGCTACATGGGAACCCGGCCTATTACACTTGTCAAATGACGCCAACGATTAACCTCAAAGTAACCACCAGCTGTGGGGGGCAGGTATTAGATTGTACAGCGCATGTCATGGTAATCTTCCCCCCCACACACAAAGTGACGTTAATTACTTTGATGTTATTCCATGCCTCCGATGGCCCGGTGTAATACGCTGCAGAAAACCTACAAGTCTGGGGTCTCCTTCCTGGCCGTGATCTCCTGGAGAACCCACCATAGATGGTGCATCTGGGGCTTCCAAGACACTCCGGGGTTGTAGATTGGAAAGGGTGGGGGGGTCCAGCACAAGAAAGACGACTGCTACAATCAGTGAATCTTTCATTCCTGCTTCTGTTTACAACGTCGGATTACATTGTTTAATCCCCCTTGATTTGGGTAACACGCAATACATGCCACCACAGTAGTGAAAGGATTAAAGGAATTGGGACGTGCCGGTAAGACGCTCCCTTGCGATAAATATAGAGCCGTATTGGTTTATATCTGGAGATGCCTGCATATAATATAGAGGTTTCATTACCCTAATAGTAGAGCCCTCTTCAAGGATGCAACGGTTCAAGAGGAACTCTTAAGTGGCTGGTAATGATGGGAGGGTTGTCAACGGCGAAGGACCATGCGGGTCACTTTGATCTTGTACACTCTGCCCCTATTGATGTGTGCAGTTTGCCTCTGTCAGGAAAGAGTTAATTTCATGAAGACCTCAGATGCAGTTCTGCATGATGATAAAGAAAAAAAAAATAGTCCGTGTAGATATGACCATTTTTGTCGTTGCTTTTGTGCAGTTTGAAGCTGGAATGTGAAAAACTGGCCAGCGAGAAGACAGAGATGCAGCGGCATTATGTGATGGTAAGCAGGAATCTTTTCTAGCTTTTCACATACCAGACTTGTGTAGCTGGAGGCAAGAGCTGGATTCTGGGATATTCAGTGTGGTCCTCTGTCATAGTCCAGCACTTGTACGTAGCGGCCGTCGCTCCAAGGCGATCTAATGGGCTCTTCTTCGTTTTTCTTCTCTCCCCCTGTAGTATTATGAGATGTCGTACGGGCTGAATATTGAGATGCATAAACAGGTATGTCCATCTACTTCCTTTCTCTGTGACTCCATGCCCCGTGCATTCTTTCTCCGCTCTCTGCATTTTTTTGTGAATTTAGTCAATAATGTTAAGAATTTCTAGAAAAAAAAAAAAATGTAATCTTTGTCTGCCTGGAGGGCTTCCTGCGTCAATATGATGGGTGTTCAGAGATTGCACTTCTTCTGGGGTCTTTCTGCACTGGGTATTTTAGCCGGCGTTCCGTTTCTGCGATGGACATCGACGTGTGTGTATTTTGGAGAGTTGAGATGTGCCTCCGTTATGTTTCTGTGTACCGACAGCTGGGGAAGAAGTGTTTTGTGATGGGGAAAAAACAAACAAAAAAACCGAACGCATGTGTTTTTAAGGACCGGAAATAGAAATCCATCGCTTAAAGGACTAATTGTGCTAAAATCAAAGCAATCAAAGCCCATTGTTGATTCTAAATTCCAGCGATAAATGACATTTTAATTCCAAACATTGTAAGAACAATTATGTGAAGGGTTGCGCTTCCACTTTAATGGGGAAGTTGTATGTGTAATTATGATTGGAATGGAGGATTAGCGCGGATTAGGTTTAATTAGAATATAATTTTCCATTACTGTCGTTTTTGCACAAATTAGTAATGTAAACAACGCGGTGATACTTACGGACTTCATCAATTCCTGATGGCCCCAGTGAATTGCTGCCTCAGACCTGCTTAGTAATTATCAGCGTTTAACTGTGATACCCGCTCTAAATTCTCCATGTCACTGTTTGCGGCCGGGAAATTAATTAGTCGCTTTAAAGAGTTTAATGATTTAAGATTTAGTGGCTAATGTCATGTTGAATCTTGTTTTTACAAATATGTTTTTAATACATGATGCGACACCCTTTCCTTATATTTATTTCTCACCTCACCATTTGTATCATTTTTCCCCCCTTTGTGAGGAAAGTTGCAGAATTTTACGAGGGCGATTATGCTGTCATATTTCCACCCAGTCGTCTTGAATATATATATATAATTTCAAGACGACTATAAATATATATAAATATAAATATTTATATTTAAATATAAATATTTATATTTTTATTTAAAAAAAAAAAAAAAATATATATATATATATATATATATATATATATATATATATATATATATATATATATATATATATATATATATATATATATATTTATATATTTTAAGCTTAAAAGAGAAGTTTGATAATCTCCTTCCTCCTACTCTTTTTATCATACAGCCTTCCTTACATGCAATCTTCCACCAGATCCTGCAGGCTGTTTATTGCATTAGGAACTACAGACAGCCCCACAAACCCACCTACTTGCTATATTCCTTTTTAATCTCTGCTTCCTCCTCTTTGTAGAGGCAAGGGAGGGGGCGAGATCTGTCTTTGTTTTCCTCCACTAGACAGACGGCCTTGGTTCCTCTCAGGCACTCATCCAGATGTACTTACTCCATCCCCTTGTAATAGAAAGCAGGTTAGAATTCTGTGAAGTTGCCCTGCGGCATAATTGGCCAGCGTGCTACAGATCGGGCCAGGCTTATTAGATTTCTGCCTCTCAGGGTTCCCGAGAGCCCATGGAAGTCCCTTCTCCCCCAGTAATTGGTGACCCTGCTATTTTAAACCTATGACTTTTATTTCTTTGAGAATTTTGTATTTTGTTTTTCTCGGCCCCTCTCGAGCCCCCCCTTCCCCTTCGCGGATTTTTTTTTTTTCTACCTTGCCAAAGCTTCATTTTCAGTTCTGCTATCCCAAATTGATGAAAGGATAAACCCCTGGCTGTTACTATGTGGGGTCGATGGTTTTTGAGCCCCTCCCGTGTTTTTGATGCTCATCATCAGTCATCCAGTGTTGATTTTGATAGAAGACTATTAAAGCGAAACCTATGGGGAATTTGTCATTCTGAAAGGCAAGCTAATGCAATTAGTACCAATTAAAGTACATTTAGTAAATTGGATTTAATCTTAATTAAGCCTGTGTAATGTTGCCAATTTTTAACAATTATGTTTGAGAACATAATTAATTTAAGTTTTGGAAACGGAGTAAATAGCTGGAGCCTGGATGGTAAATGCGTGGAAATTATAGATACACAGTATCTTTTTCGGGTCATTTACTGCTGTTGTCCCAGATAGGTGCTGGTCGCCCCCCCCTGTTATTTTCCAGTTTTAATATGACCGCGGTTCGAGCCTTGCGGCTGAGCGCGAGGGGTTAAAATCAGCCGTGCCGATTTGAAAATGAATCTGTTGCACTCGCCATGTAAATTTTTCTTGCCAGACCTGGGCAACGGCCATTTTGAAGTGCTGCTGAAATATTAATTGAGCAGACATGAAAGGGCTCGGCAGCCTGATAGGATGTCATAATCGTGGATGCAGCAGTCGATGGCAAATGATGATAAATGGCATTCGAATCCTTTTAGCAAGCTGTAATAACGTGAAGGAAGGAGGCGCGATGGATTTGCTTTATATCGGATACCCTCGAGTACCAAGTGGATTGCCAATACTGCTTGTTTAGCATTTTCTAAGGGCTATAGGATATTGATTTTTGACTTACAAGGAATAGCTCTATTTTCACCATTGGAAAGTATCGCGGGTTGTTAAGAAGAAATTGACTTGAAGAGGGCTGACTGCTGCCCATCATGGAGCAAATAAAGCAAAACTGCCGAAGCATGGTGAAGCAGCGAGCTGGGCCCTCAGCAATTTGTTGCTATTAATTTACCATGCTCGACAGCAAATCAATCGGCATCTACTTCATCTGCTGGAGAAAATGCTGTCCAGGGCAGATAAAAGGGCCTGCGTGTTCCACCGAATAGACTGGCGATTCCAAAAGGCGGCCGGAGTTAATGTGTAAATAAGCTCAATCAAAGCCGCGGCTGCACACCGAGCCGGTTTTAATTAGGTTGGGCCTTTTTACTGAGGCTTTTTTTTTTTCTTTCCATTTTCTGATGCCTGATACAGAAGGAGTCCAGTTAACCCGTGCACCAGTAAAGAGCTTTGTAATCCATCTGTACATAGCCGCAGTTATTAAATCATTTATATTTATTCTTCTTTTCTTGATCCACAAAAGGGACAAAGCACTGGGCAAATATAACTTCCGAATAATAAGCATTACGTTTGCGGCGGCGGCATGATTTCCAATCCGGGGGAAGATGGAAGTAGTAAAATGGAATGAAATACATCCCCTCCGATATGACGTAGCGGTGTCTTGTGTATGTCGGGGCAGGTCTAGTCTGTTGTGAGTTGTTCTGGATGAGACTGGAGTATAACAAGTACATATGTGATATTGTGACCCCCCCCCCATTAGCTTATTAAAATCGGATCTTGAAAATGCCAAGTAAACATGTGACTTATAGAATATTCCATGGCGCTCCTCGTAGCCATGCTCCAGAAGGATTATGCGCTTTAGGTCTTATTCAGTCGGGCGTCAAAAAAACAATGGAGACCTAACTGACTTTTGATTCCAAGTGGTGGATCATACTTGCCAATGCAATTCTTTAGGTTCTTGACAAACTGGGACAGCGCACTAGTGGCATTCCAGAGCTGTATTTTACTGACCGTTTGTGCAAGGAGAAGCTTAAGAAACCGTTATCAGTATTCGTTTCTTTTTGTGTGCAAATATTTTTCTTTTTCTACCATGAGAAAAAAAAAGTCTGATTGGGTTCTTAAGACAACTTGCAATTCATAATTGTGGGGGTTTTTTGTTTTTGTTTTTTTTTTAAATTTTGCTCACTTATATACCGCCATTAATTCCACAGCGCTTTGCAGACCTTATCGGAACTGTCCCCATTGGGGCTCACAATCTAGATTCCCTATCAGTATGTCTTTTGAGTGTGTGAGGAGACTGGAGAACCCTGAGGAAACCCACGCAAACACGGGGAGAAGGCAGAAACTTCTCGCAAATGGTGTCCTTGGTGGGATTTGAATCCAGGACCCCAAAGCTGCTTACCACTGAGCCACCTTGCTGCCCCTGTCCATAGATGTTTTATAAACGATGTTTCCTTTACTGATATCAGATCTTGAGTTGATCAGATTCGTACTGTAAGGAGATGAAATAAACCACATGACTGAGCCCTATTCGCTGAGCTGCAACACCAGATACAACTTGTTGACAGGTGTGGTGCTATTTTGGTGGAAAGTAGCCATTTTTTTCCCATCCTGAAACCGACCCCGTTACACAGTTAGACGTGTCTTCCGTTAAGTAGTCTTTTTCTGTCCTGAAACCAGCGACCACATAATTGTATGCTTCTGACTAATGGGAAAACCCATATCTTAGGGTAGTGTCAGGCTTCCTTCTTTACCCTCTGATGCTACTTGATGATTGACTTTCGGCACTGTGAACCATAGGGGGGAACATGGCATACTGGTCGCCTGTCCTGCTGCTGGGTAGGCCACGGCAGGAGAATGGCTGGGCTATATTTCTGTACAGAAGCTTACATGGGTGGCAAAAGGGTGCTGAACAGTTTCACTTCTGTAGTGTTCTCTCATGTTCACAACAGTATTTCCTGGAAAATAGGAGAATTGAAAATTGCTTATGTTTGCTGCGGTTTGTGAGAAACGAATACATCAAAGTCTAGCTCAAAAATTGAACTGCAATTTTTTACGGAATGGCTGTTTTTTTTTCCCTACAACTTTAGTAGAAGATTTGAAGTTCTCACCTCATTTTTAATGTTGGGTTAATTTGACTTTGTACAGATGTTTAGTCAACAGCGCTCTCCCCCCAACATCCCACGAAGCTGAACCTGTGTGTGTTTCCTGTGTGTTGGAAGTGGGTGGGTGTCTCTCAGGACAGCTACTGGCGGACATGCACATTAGAGAAGTGTGGGCCCGATCTGATGACTACCATTTATGTGTATGGAGGTGTTTGGTCTCCCTCTAAGGAGCACTTGTTCAGATGAGCGTGTTATATAGATGAGTGCTCTATAGGGGAGCGCGATAACCAGTACTAGCGGTGGGTGTGTGTCCGCAAGTAAGCGATTTGCTTCATTCTCAGGAGACGTATGCCACCTCACTCAATGCAAGTGTATTGAGCAAGTTCGGACATTTAGTTGGGATGTGGCCAGACGTATGCAAAACACATACTTGGGGCCACAAGAACGTTTGCTCCTGACACCGGTGAACCCTCATGGCGCTTGATGCCAGAACTCACAATTCTACAATCAAAGTGTAGCATCTTCCTCGAATTCCAACCCGTGCTTTATTTAGTATTCAGATGCATCTTTCAGTATGTTGGTCGATGAGACATGGTCAGCCCCTTCCTTTTTTTAAGTTTTGTTTCTGTGTGGGCTTCCTTTAAATAGCCGAGTGCAATGTAAATGATCAAGGATTCAAGGATGGGAGCACACAGTTGGTAAACCAGAGTGACCACCATTTGCGCCCTGTGTTTGCTGACATATTTGAGGCAAGGTTGGCCGTGTGGCCTGTATTGAGATTCAGGCAAAGGTTTCTGTAACCACAGAGGAACGTTAACTACAGACTGCATGTTATTCTTTCTACTGTACCAAATAAAGGGAAGACAGCCACACAGATATAATATTCTGTCATCATTTTTCTTTTTTTTTTCTTTCTTGATTTCGATCCACCACATGACTTGGTTGTAAAGTGAAGAACCATTATTTCCCCCCCCCCCCCCCCCTCAGCTGATAGTTTGCTTATGGAGTTAGTGCAAACAGCAAGTGGTGATTATCTTGAAACAACTTTGTAAATGAGTAGTCAGTTCACTACCAGTCATTGATATGCTGGCAACCTTCTTAGATAAACACTATGGCTCTAATCTTTCTCTAATTGTCAAGCTATAGCATTGCCAACATTATACATTCAAGCCCTTTTTGAAAGCCAGGCCACCTCCTCCCTCGCTTTATCAGGGCTTTTTTTTTTTTTTTTTGTTTCTCACAGTTTAAGAGGTCTGGAAAATTTAAGAGACCCAGACAAGACTGTTTACTGCATTTTGGTAAACCAAAGTATTACCCGGTGGCTTTGAGCCACATCCATTAAACTGAGCAGAACTGTGGTTTTGCAGTCTTCAGCAACCAAGCAAAACATGTTGTGTCTTCAGATCTTTCAGATCTTGCTTTCTGTTCCTGTTTTTTTTTCTTCTTCTCTCTACCCCATATGGTTAGGCTCTTGTAGCATGAGAAACTTTGAAAGAACAAACTTTAGTGCTGATACCGTGTTTGCAAAAAAAAAAAAGTCCTTTACAGATATGATTAATTCTACAAAGACTAATTCACTTTGCTTGTAATGTGTTTCATTGGGGATGGGGCTAAGTAAGCGTCTCCACCCTAACTATTCTAAGGTGTTTGAATCCATAGTAATTGGAATAGGAAGTTCACAACGCCGCCTGGATCAGTAAAACTTGTGACTTTGTTGTTATGGCCATGATTAAGGACTTACTTTCCCAACTCGTAGGCCATCGGTGGATAAGTTGTTACACGTTTTACCCACCCAGGCGGAGTCCCTAGTCTACTTACTTGGCATTACACTTCATTTAGCCACGCATTTTGGTCAGAGAAGAACTCTTGCAGGTGCAGTGAGCTAATGTTTTGTCTATAATCTAAAAAATGATTTATCAGGTTCATAGAATGGAATTGCTTCAGAAATTTTCACTATTTCGTATGATGTGGCAGAGGCTCCGACGCGACAAATCTGCACCATGTTGCTTAGATTTTACTGCTCATTTTCACCTGTGGATCAGGTAAAGGAAAACAAAGCTGAGATCCTCTCCAGGTGCTTCTGACTAGAGCCTCTTGTCTGATCCCTTGTTGGTCTCTATCACCCGTCCTTCCACAGTAACGCTGGCCATACATGTTAGGCCTCTTTCACACTTCCATCTTTTTGAAGATGTTGCGATGCGTCGTTCTGTGCAAAAAACGCATCCTGCAAAGTTGGCCGCAGGATGTGTTTTTTTTTTTTTTTTTGCACATAGGCTTGTATTACCGACGCATCGCGACGTATGGACACATGTTCAACACGTCGTGCACTGGATGCTTCGGTAATTGGCGGACCGTCGTCACAAAAAAAGTTAAATGTACAGAGAACAGTGCAGTCGGCGGTCTGAAACTAGACATGCTTGATCATCCTCTCTCCCAACCATCAGTGTAACACTCCCCCATGTGCGCTAGGCTGTCCGCGAACCCATCTGTGCATGGGGGCCTTAACACATCATCCAATGTAACATAACATAGTAACATAGTTAGTAAGGCCGAAAAAAGACATTTGTCCATCCAGTTCAGCCTATATTCCATTATAATAAATACCCAGATCTACGTCCTTCTACAGAACCTAATAATTGTATGATACAATATTGTTCTGCTCCAGGAAGACATCCAGGCCTCTCTTGAACCCCTCGACTGAGTTCGCCATCACCACCTCCTCAGGCAAGCAATTCCAGATTCTCACTGCCCTAACAGTAAAGAATCCTCTTTTATGTTGGTGGAAAAACCTTCTCTCCTCCAGACGCAAAGAATGCCCCCTTGTGCCCGTCACCTTCCTTGGTATAAACAGATCCTCAGCGAGATATTTGTATTGTCCCCTTATATACTTATACATGGTTATTAGATCGCCCCTCAGTCGTCTTTTTTTCTAGACTAAATAATCCTAATTTCGCTAATCTATCTGGGTATTGTAGTTCTCCCATCCCCTTTATTAATTTTGTTGCCCTCCTTTGTACTCTCTCTAGTTCCATTATATCCTTCCTGAGCACCGGTGCCCAAAACTGGACACAGTACTCCATGTGCGGTCTAACTAGGGATTTGTACAGAGGCAGTATAATGCTCTCATCATGTGTATCCAGACCTCTTTTAATGCACCCCATGATCCTGTTTGCCTTGGCAGCTGCTGCCTGGCACTGGCTGCTCCAGGTAAGTTTATCATTAACTAGGATCCCCAAGTCCTTCTCCCTGTCAGATTTACCCAGTGGTTTCCCGTTCAGTGTGTAATGGTGATATTGATTCCCTCTTCCCATGTGTATAACCTTACATTTATCATTGTTAAACCTCATCTGCCACCTTTCAGCCCAAGTTTCCAACTTATCCAGATCCATCTGTAGCAGAATACTATCTTCTCTTGTATTAACTGCTTTACATAGTTTTGTATCATCTGCAAATATCGATATTTTACTGTGTAAACCTTCTACCAGATCATTAATGAATATGTTGAAGAGAACAGGTCCCAATACTGACCCCTGCGGTACCCCACTGGTCACAGCGACCCAGTTAGAGACTATACCATTTATAACCACTCTCTGCTTTCTATCACTAAGCCAGTTACTAACCCATTTACACACATTTTCCCCCAGACCAAGCATTCTCATTTTGTGTACCAACCTCTTGTGCGGCACGGTATCAAACGCTTTGGAAAAATCGAGATATACCACGTCCAATGACTCACCGTGGTCTAGCCTATAGCTTACCTCTTCATAAAAACTGATTAGATTGGTTTGACAGGAGCGATTTCTCATAAACCCATGCTGATATGGAGTTAAACAGTTATTCTCATTGAGATAATCCAGAATAACATCCCTCAGAAACCCTTCAAATATTTTACCAACAATAGAGGTTAGACTTACTGGCCTATAATTTCCAGGTTCACTTTTAGAGCCCTTTTTGAATATTGGCACCACATTTGCTATGCGCCAGTCCTGCGGAACAGACCCTGTCGCTATAGAGTCACTAAAAATAAGAAATAATGGTTTATCTATTACATTACTTAGTTCTCTTAGTACTCGTGGGTGTATGCCATCCGGACCCGGAGATTTATCTATTTTAATCTTATTTAGCCGGTTTCGCACCTCTTCTTGGGTTAGATTGGTGACCCTTAATATAGGGTTTTCATTGTTTCTTGGGATTTCACCTAGCATTTCATTTTCCACCGTGAATACCGTGGAGAAGAAGGTGTTTAATATGTTAGCTTTTTCCTCGTCATCTACAACCATTCTTTCCTCACTATTTTTTAAGGGGGTAACATCGGGTAACTAATGTGATCTCTGGAAACTATGGTTGTATTGCTCACCTGGAAGAAGAATTTGTTTTCCCTAGACTTGTGCATTTTGCTGCAAATCTGTGGGTAATCTACAACTATTGGTGGTTTATGACTGTTTATTAAACCATGTTTTACATTTTATCGTTTTTCTAAAGAATGTCCTGGCAAAGTCCTCTTCGGAGTGGTTGTTACTACTGGAATGGCGATAAGGCTGACTCTATTGCAGCCTTTCCAGAGGTCAGCAGGCTCCTTAGTGTCTTGGTGACCCTTCTGTTTCATGCCTGTGTAAAATAGGAGACATTTCTAGCGATTCCCTTGTAGCTCTTGTTTCTGCATTGCAAGGAGGGCTTCTAGATGCTTTGTATAGGTGAAAGAGACATAAGTCTTAAGGTACCGTCACACTAGACGATATCGCTAGCGATCCGTGACGTTGCAGCGTCCTCGCTAGCGATATCATCCAGTGTGACAGGCAGCAGCGATCAGGCCCCTGCTGTGCTGTCGCTGGTCGGGGAAGAAAGTCCAGAACTTTATTTCGTCGCTGGACTCCCCGCAGACATCGCTGAATCGGCGTGTGTGACACCGATTCAGCGATGTCTTCACTGGTAACCAGGGTAAACATCGGGTAACTAAGCGCAGGGCCGCGCTTAGTAACCCGATGTTTACCCTGGTTACCATCCTAAAAGTAAAAAAAACAAACACTACATACTTACCTACAGCCGTCTGTCCTCCAGCGCTGTGCTCTGCACTCCTCCTGTACTGTCTGTGAGCGTCGGTCAGCCGGAAAGCAGAGCGGTGACGTCACCGCTCTGCTTTCCGGCCGCTGTGCTCACACAGACAGTACAGGAGGAGAGCAGAGCACAGCGCTGGAGGACAGACGGCTGTAGGTAAGTATGTAGTGTTTGTTTTTTTTACTTTTAGGATGGTAACCAGGGTAAACATCGGGTTACTAAGCGCGGCCCTGCGCTTAGTTACCCGATGTTTACCCTGGTTACCGGCATCGTTGGTCGCTGGAGAGCTGTCTGTGTGACAGCTCTCCAGCGACCAAACAGCGACGCTGCAGTGATCCCTATCGTTGTCTGTATCGCTGCAGCGTCGCTAAGTGTGATGGTACCTATAGGTTATGTGCACACGTTGCGGATTCTCTGCGGATCCGCAACGATTTTTGCAGTGCAGAAACGCTGCAGATCCGCAATTGATTTACAGTACAATGTAAATCAATGAGAAAAAAAGCTGTGCACACGCTGCGGAAAATCCGCTGCGGAAACACTGCAGTTTAAAAGAAGTAGCATGTCGCTACTTTTTTGTGAATCTGCAGCGTTTTTGTACCCATTCCATTATAGAAAACCGCAGGGCTAAAAAACGCAGCAAATCCGCAAGAAAACCGCAGCAAAAAAGCACAAAAAGCTGTGGATCCGCACAAAAAAACGCAGGTGCGTTTTCTGCCAGGAGAGGCAGAATCCGCACCGGAAATTCCTAAGCCTAATCCGCAACGTGTGCACATAGCCTCCCATTCCCTTACATTAGTGTGTACACTTTAGGCAATCCCTGTGTAATGAAGCATGATACTTTGTATTTATTGTAAAGGTGACATAGTTAGTATATGTCTATTTCTGCATTATATATTGATTTCAAACATGGAAAGATTTTCTGAGGTCTTAAACCACCAACAAGTTTCATTTACTCCATCCCAATATCACTGCTGTTTTTTATTTTTCTGTACTGAAGCCTTCTCCATCACTATGTTCCCATTGTTCAGCCGTCAGGCGAGGAATCTATTTCTCAATAAGACCAGAAGACGCCTATGGCAGAAGAACCTAAACATATAATTTTTTTTCCTTTTTTATGTCTCTCCTTCACCTTCCTTTCTATCTCTAGGTAGCTGTGATGCCATTGCCTATGCTTTCTTCATACTTCACTATTCAGCTGATTTGACCTTGCATTAGTAAGCCTGGCATCAAACGCCATAGTTCTTAACCTTGACACTCCTGTGTATTTATTCTCAATCATTCTTAACCTTTGCAGCGCTAAGAATGCATTATAACGGTAAAATTGAGGATGCCTGACGTTTTTGACGTTGGATTTGGCCACTACCTTTTTATTGATGGCCTATCCTCAGAATAGACCACCAATATCTGATCTTGAGGGTGCGACACCCAACAATCCCCATGATCAGCTGTTACTTAAGCAGCCAGGAGATTCTCTGTGCAGCTTTGATGCAACATCTCCCTTATTTCAACAATGGCCGAGGCTCGGTACTGCATATTCACCCCCCAATTCAGATGACCCACCCTACTATAGTTTGAAGGTGCTGCTGTATTCCGAGAGCTTCCAGGTGGCGCCAATAACAGCTAATTAATGTGGGTGCTAAGTGTCACAACCCACCAATCGGATATCTATGGCCTATGCTAAGGCTATGCAAAAATTTCCAGACTGTACAATCTTTTTTTTTTTTTTGTCTCTAAAGCTTTCAGTCTTATATATAATTGTCTAAGGGTCACTTCCGTCTGTCTGTTTTCTGTCATGGTTATTCATTCGCTGATTGGTCTCGCCAGCTGCCTGTCATGGCTGCTGCGACCAATCAGCGACGGGCGCAGTCCGGAAGAAAATGGCCGCTCCTTACTCCCCGCAGTCAGTGCCTGTCGCCCGCATACTCCCCTCCGGTCACCACTAACACAGGGTTAATGTCGGCGGTAACGGACCGCGTTATGCCGCGGGTAACGCACTCCGTTACCGCCGCTATTAACCTTGTGTGTCCCCAACTTTTTACTATTAACGCTGCCTATGTGGCATCGATTGTAAAAAATGTAATGTTAAAAATAATAATAAAAAAAAAAAACCTGCTATACTCACCCTCCGTAGTCGCTCACGCCGGCCGCCATCTTCCGTTGCAGGTTCCGGTGGCAAAGATGGTATGGGAGAAGGACCTGCCATGACGTCACGGTCATGTGACCGTGACGTCATCACAGGTCCTGCGCTCATACCAATCCTGGGACCGGAAGCTGCCGTGGACTACAAGGGGCCCTCGGAAAGGTGAGTATATGTTTATTTTTTAACCTGTGACAAACCTGGCTGGCAATATACTATGTGGCTCTGTGCTGTATACTACGTCGCTGTGTAATATACTACATGGCTCTGTGCTGTATACTAAGTCACTGGGCAATATACTACGTCACTGGGCAATATACTACGTGGCTCTGTGCTGTATACTACGTGACTGGGCAATATACTACGTGACTGGGCAATATACTACGTGACTGGGCAATATACTAAGTGACTGGGCAATATAATACATAACTGGGCAATATACTACGTTACTAGGCAATATACAGTGGGGCAAAAAAGTATTTAGTCAGTCGGCAATAGTGCAAGTTCCACCACTTAAAAAGATGAGAGGCGTCTGTAATTTACATCATAGGTAGACCTCAACTATGGGAGACAAACTGAGAAAAAAAAATCCAGAAAATCATTGTCTGTTTTTTTTATCATTTTTTTTGCATATTATGGTGGAAAATAAGTATTTGGTCAGAAACAAACAATCAAGATTTCTGGCTCTCACAGACCTGTAACTTCTTCTTTAAGAGTCTCCTCTTTCCTCCACTCATTACCTGTAGTAAACTTGTTATCCGTATAAAAAGACACCTGTGCACACCCTCAAACAGTCTGACTCCAAACTCCACTATGGTGAAGACCAAAGAGCTGTCAAAGGACACCAGAAACAAAATTGTAGCCCTGCACCAGGCTGGGAAGACTGAATCTGCAATAGCCAACCAGCTTGGAGTGAAGAAATCAACAGTGGGAGCAATAATTAGAAAATGGAAGACATACAAGACCACTGATAATCTCCCTCCATCTGGTGCTCCACGCAAAATCCCACCCCGTGGGGTCAGAATGATCACAAGAACGGTGAGCAAAAATCCCAGAACCACGCGGGGGGACCTAGTGAATGAACTGCAGAGAGCTGGGACCAATGTAACACACTACGCCACCTGTTGTGAATTCTGTGGCAGAGTTCACTCCTGTGGTCACAAGTGGTACTTCGACTGATTCTCTCTGGGAGCTTCCGTTTGTGGAGGAAAGTGGTACTGCAGCTTCTGAGTTTCCTCTCTCAGGTGATCTGGTGAGGTCGTTAGCTGCTTCTCTACTTAACTCCACCTGATGCTTTGATCCATGCTTCCTGTCAATGTTCCAGTGTTGGACTTGTGTTTCTCTGGATCATTCCTGTGGCCTGCTGCTCTGCATAGCTAAGTGCTCCTCTGCTATTTGTTGCTATTTTTTCTGTCCAGCTTGTCTTTTTGTTTTGCTGGAAGCTCTGGGACGCAAAGGGTGTACCTCCGTGCCGTTAGTTCGGTACGGAGGGTCTTTTTGCCCCTTTGCGTGGTTTTCTTTAGGGTTTTGTGTAGACCGCAAAGTTATCTTTCCTATCCTCGTTCTGTCTAGAATATCGGGCCTCACCTTGCTGAATCTATTAAATCCCTACGTTTGTCTTTTCATCTTACTCACAGTCATTATATGTGGGGGGCTGCCTTTTCCTTTGGGGTATTTCTCTGAGGCAAGGTAGGCTTATTTTTCTATCTTCAGGCTAGTTAGTTTCTCAGGCTGTGCCGAGTTGCATAGGGAGCGTTAGGCGCAATCCACAGCTGCCTCTAGTTGTGTTTGGAGAGGATCAGGAATTGCGGTCTACAGAGTTTCCACGTCTCAGAGCTCGTTCTATTATTTTGGGTTATTGTCAGATCACTGTATGTGCTCTGATCGCTATGTACATTGTGTTACTGAATTGCTTTTCATGACAGTACAGGAAGCCCAAAGTACTAATGATTCTCAATAGAGGGAAAAAAGAAGTTCTGAGACCATTTTTTTTCCTTTGCACTGTGATTTGTCTTTTTTTTCCCCTAGACATTTGGGTGGTTCAGGACACAGGTGTTACAATGGACATTAAAGGTCTGTCTTCATGTGTAGATCAGCTCACGGCAAGAGTTCAAGATATTCAAAATTTTGTGGTTCAGAATTCTTTGTTAGAACCGAGAATTCCTATTCCAGATTTGTTTTTTGGAGATAGAACTAAATTTCTGAGTTTCAAGAATAATTGTAAACTGTTTCTGGCTTTGAAACCTCGCTCCTCTGGTTACTCAGCGCAACAGGTTAGGATCGTCATTTCTTTTTTGCGTGGCGACCCTCAGGACTGGGCATTTTCTCTTGCGTCAGGAGATCCTGCATTGAGTGATGTCGATGCGTTTTTCCTGGCGCTTGGATTGCTTTATGATGAACCTAATTCAGTAGATCAGGCAGAAAAAAATTTGCTGGCTCTTGGTCAGGCTCAGGATGAGATAGAGCTATATTGCCAGAAATTTAGAAAATGGTCCGTGCTCACTCAATGGAATGAATCTGCGCTTGCAGCCATTTTCAGAAAGGGTCTCTCTGAAGCCATTAAGGATGTCATGGTGGGATTTCCTATGCCCGCTGGTTTGAATGAGTCTATGTCTTTGGCCATTCAGATCGGTCGACGCTTGCGTGAGCGTAAATCTGTGTACCATTTGGCGGTATTACCTGAGATTAAACCTGAGCCTATGCAGTGCGATAGGGCTATGACCAGACTTGAACGGCAAGAACACAGACGTCTGAATGGGCTGTGTTTCTACTGTGGTGATTCCACTCATGCTATCTCTGATTGTCCTAAGCGCACTAAGCGGTTCGCTAGGTCTGCCGCCATTGGTACTGTACAGTCAAAATTTCTTCTGTCCGTTACCTTGATATGCTCCTTGTCGTCGTATTCTGTCATGGCGTTTGTGGATTCAGGCACTGCCCTGAATTTGATGGACTTGGATTATGCTAAACGTTGTGGATTTTTATTGGAGCCCTTGCAGTGTCCTATTCCATTGAGAGGAATTGATGCTACACCTTTGGCCAAGAATAAGCCTCAATACTGGACCCAGCTGACCATGTGCATGGCTCCTGCACATCAGGAGGTTATTCGCTTTCTGGTGTTGCATAATCTGCATGATGTGGTCGTGTTGGGGTTGCCATGGCTACAAGCCCATAATCCAGTATTGGATTGGAATTCCATGTTTGTGTCCAGCTGGGGTTGTCAGGGGGTACATGGTGATGTTCCATTTCTGTCAATTTCGTCATCCACCCCTTCTGAGGTTCCAGAGTTCTTGTCTGATTACCGGGATGTATTTGATGAGCCCAAGTCCGATGCCCTGCCTCCGCATAGGGATTGTGATTGTGCTATCAATTTGATTCCTGGTAGTAAATTCCCAAAAGGTCGACTGTTTAATTTATCCGTGCCTGAGCACACCGCTATGCGCAGTTATGTGAAGGAATCCCTGGAGAAGGGGCATATTCGCCCGTCATCGTCGCCATTAGGAGCAGGGTTCTTTTTTGTAGCCAAGAAGGCTGGTTCGCTGAGACCATGTATAGATTACCGCCTTCTTAATAAGATCACTGTTAAATTTCAGTACCCCTTGCCATTGTTATCTGATTTGTTTACTCGGATTAAGGGGGCTAGTTGGTTCACTAAGATAGATCTTCGTGGTGCGTATAATCTGGTGAGAATCAGGCAAGGCGATGAATGGAAAACTGCATTTAATACGCCCGAGGGTCATTTTGAGTATCTAGTGATGCCGTTCGGACTTGCCAATGCTCCATCAGTGTTTCAATCCTTTATGCATGGCATCTTCCGTGAGTACCTGGATAAATTCCTGATTGTGTACTTGGATGACATTTTGATCTTCTCGGATGATTGGGAGTCTCATGTGAAGCAGGTCAGAACGGTTTTTCAGGTCCTGCGTGCTAATTCTTTGTTTGTGAATGGATCAAAGTGTCTCTTTGGTGTGCAGAAGGTTTCATTTTTGGGCTTCATCTTTTCCCCTTCTACTATCGAGATGGATCCGGTTAAGGTCCAAGCCATCCATGATTGGACTCAGCCGACATCTCTGAAAAGTCTGCAAAAGTTCCTGGGCTTTGCTAATTTTTATCGTCGCTTCATCTGCAATTTTTCTAGTGTTGCCAAACCATTGACCGATTTGACCAAGAAGGGTGCTGATTTGGTCAATTGGTCTTCTGCTGCTGTGGAAGCTTTTCAAGAGTTGAAGCGTCGTTTTTCTTCTGCCCCTGTGTTGTGTCAACCAGATGTTTCTCTTCCGTTCCAGGTCGAGGTTGATGCTTCTGAGATTGGAGCAGGGGCTGTTTTATCACAGAGAGGTTCTGGTTGCTCAGTGATGAAACCATGCGCTTTCTTTTCCAGGAAGTTTTCGCCTGCTGAGCGAAATTATGATGTGGGCAACCGAGAGTTGCTGGCCATGAAGTGGGCATTCGAGGAGTGGCGTCATTGGCTTGAAGGAGCTAAGCATCGCGTGGTGGTATTGACATCATAAGAACTTGACTTATCTTGAGTCTGCTAAGCGGTTGAATCCTAGACAGGCTCGTTGGTCGCTGTTTTTTGCCCGTTTTGACTTTGTGATTTCGTACCTTCCGGGCTCTAAAAATGTGAAGGCGGATGCTCTGTCTAGGAGTTTTGTGCCCGACTCTCCGGGTTTATCTGAGCCGGCGGGTATCCTCAAGGAAGGAGTAATTGTGTCTGCCATCTCCCCTGATTTGCGGCGGGTGCTGCAAAAATTTCAGGCTAATAAACCTGATCGTTGCCCAGCGGAGAAACTGTTTGTTCTTGATAGGTGGACGAATAGAGTTATCTCTGAACTTCATTGTTCGGTGTTGGCTGGTCATCCTGGAAGCTTTGGTACCAGAGAGTTAGTGGCTAGATCCTTTTGGTGGCCCTCTCTGTCGCGGGATGTGCGTACTTTTGTGCAGTCCTGTGGGATTTGTGCTCGGGCTTAGCCCTGCTGTTCTCGTGCCAGTGGGTTGCTTTTGCCCTTGCCGGTCCCGAAGAGGCCTTGGACACATATCTCTATGGATTTTATTTCTGACCTTCCCGTTTCTCAAAAGATGTCAGTCATTTGGGTGGTCTGTGATTGCTTTTCTAAGATGGTCCATCTGGTACCCTTGTCTAAATTGCCTTCCTCCTCTGATTTGGTGCCTTTGTTCTTCCAGCATGTGGTTCGTTTGCATGGCATTCCAGAGAATATTGTTTCTGACAGAGGTTCCCAGTTTGTTTCGAGGTTTTGGCGAGCCTTTTGTGGTAGGATGGGCATTGACTTGTCTTTTTCCTCGGCTTTCCATCCTCAGACTAATGGCCAGACCGAACGAACCAATCAGACCTTGGAAACATATCTGAGATGCTTTGTTTCTGCTGATCAGGATGACTGGGTGTCCTTTTTGCCTTTGGCTGAGTTCGCCCTTAATAATCGGGCCAGCTCGGCTACCTTGGTTTCGCCGTTTTTCTGCAATTCTGGGTTCCATCCTCGTTTTTCTTCAGGGCAGGTTGAGTCTTCGGACTGTCCTGGTGTGGATACTGTGGTGGACAGGTTGCAGCAGATTTGGACTCAGGTAGTGGACAATTTGACCTTGTCCCAGGAGAAGGCTCAACTTTTCGCTAATCGCAGACGCCGTGTGGGTCCCCGACTTCGTGTTGGGGATCTGGTTTGGTTATCTTCTCGTCATATTCCTTTGAAGGTTTCCTCTCCTAAGTTTAAACCTCGTTTCATTGGTCCGTATAGGATTTCTGAGGTTCTTAATCCTGTGTCTTTTCGTCTGACCCTTCCAGATTCTTTTTCCATACATAACGTATTCCATAGGTCATTGTTGCGGAGATACGTAACACCTATGGTTCCATCTGTTGAGCCTCCTGCCCCGGTTTTGGTGGAGGGGGAATTGGAGTATATTGTGGAGAAGATTTTGGATTCTCGTGTTTCAAGACGGAAACTCCAGTATCTGGTTAAATGGAAGGGTTATGCTCCGGAAGATAATTCCTGGGTTTTTGCCTCTGATGTCCATGCTCCCGATCTTGTTCGTGCCTTTCATGTGGCTCATTCTGGTCGGCCTGGGGGCTCTGGGGAGGGTTCGGTGACCCCTCCTCAAGGGGGGGGGTACTGTTGTGAATTCTGTGGCAGAGTTCACTCCTGTGGTCACAAGTGGTACTTCGGCTGATTCTCTCTGGGAGCTTCCGTTTGTGGAGGAAAGTGGTACTGCAGCTTCTGAGTTTCCTCTCTCAGGTGATCTAGTGAGGTCGTTAGCTGCTTCTCTACTTAACTCCACCTGATGCTTTGATCCATGCTTCCTGTCAATGTTCCAGTGTTGGACTTGTGTTTCTCTGGATCATTCCTGTGGCCTGCTGCTCTGCATAGCTAAGTGCTTCTCTGCTATTTGTTGCTATTTTTTCTGTCCAGCTTGTCTTTTTGTTTTGCTGGAAGCTCTGGGACGCAAAGGGTGTACCTCCGTGCCGTTAGTTCGGTACGGAGGGTCTTTTTGCCCCTTTGCGTGGTTTTCTTTAGGGTTTTGTGTAGACCGCAAAGTTATCTTTCCTATCCTCGTTCTGTCTAGAATATCGGGCCTCACTTTGCTGAATCTATTTCATCCCTACGTTTGTCTTTTCATCTTACTCACAGTCATTATATGTGGGGGGCTGCATTTTCCTTTGGGGTATTTCTCTGAGGCAAGGTAGGCTTATTTTTCTATCTTCAGGCTAGTTAGTTTCTCAGGCTGTGCCGAGTTGCATAGGGAGCGTTAGGCGCAATCCACAGCTGCCTCTAGTTGTGTTTGGAGAGGATCAGGAATTGCGGTCTACAGAGTTTCCACGTCTCAGAGCTCGTTCTATTATTTTGGGTTATTGTCAGATCACTGTATGTGCTCTGATCGCTATGTACATTGTGTTACTGAATTGCTTTTCATGACAGCCACCATGGACTCAGATCCTGCAGTGCCAGACGTGTCCCACTGCTTAAGCCAGTACATGTCCGGGCCTGTCTGAAGTTTGCTAGAGAGCATTTGGATGATCCAGAGGAGTTTTGGGAGAATGTCCTATGGTGTGATGAAACCAAACTGGAACTGTTTGGTAGAAACACAACTTGTCGTGTTTGGAGGAAAAAGAATACTGAGTTGCATCCATCAAACACCATACCTACTGTAAAGCATGGTGGTGGAAACATCATGCTTTGGGGCTGTTTCTCTGCAAAGGGGCCAGGACGACTGATCCGGGTACATGAAAGAATGAATGGGGCCATGTATCGTGAGATTTTGAGTGCAAACCTCCTTCCATCAGCAAGGGCATTGAAGATGAAATGTGGCTGGGTCTTTCAACATGACAATGATCCAAAGCACACCGCCAGGGCAACGAAGGAGTGGCTTCGTAAGAAGCATTTCAAGGTCCTGGAGTGGCATAGCCAGTCTCCAGATCTCAACCCTATAGAAAACCTTTGGAGGGAGTTGAAAGTCCGTGTTGCCAAGCGAAAAGCCAAAAACATCACTGCTCTAGAGGAGATCTGCATGGAGGAATGGGCCAACATACCAAAAACAGTGTGTGGCAACCTTGTGAAGACTTACAGAAAACGTTTGACCTCTGTCATTGCCAACAAAGGATATATTACAAAGTATTGAGATGAAATTTTGTTTCTGACCAAATACTTATTTTCCACCATAATATGCAAATAAAATGTTAAAAAACAGACAATGTTATTTTCTGGATTTTTTTTTCTCAGTTTGTCTCCCATAGTTGAGGTCTACCTATGATGTAAATTACAGACGCCTCTCATCTTTTTAAGTGGTGGAACTTGCACTATTGCTGACTGACTAAATACTTTTTTGCCCCACTGTACTATGAGGGCTGTGCAATATACTACGTGACTGGGCAATATACTACGTAACTGGGCAACATGCAACGTTGCTGCGCAATATACTACGTCACTAGGCAATATACTACGTGGCTGGGCAATATACTGCGTCACTGGGCAATATACTACGTGGCTGGGCAATATACTACGTGGCTGGGCAATATACTACGTGGCTGGGCAATATGCTACGTCACTCGACAGTATACTACGTGGCTGGACAGTATACTACGTGGCTGGGCAATATACTACGTGACTGGGCAATATACTACGTGGCTGGGCAATATACTACGTGGCTGGGCAATATGCTACGTCACTCGGCAATATACTACGTGGCTGGACAATATACTACGTGGACATGCATATTCTAGAATACCCGATGCGTTAGAATCGGGCCACCATCTAGTGTATATATATATTTGACTGTCATTTCCGTCCTGGTTTATTGATGGTTAGGGGTAATGTATTGGCCTTTTCTCTTCCATAAATAAACCCTGTGCCATTCTGATCTTTTACCTCCTAGTTAGCTGAATGTTTGTTTAGGCAAATTGCTGACCTTGTGAAATATACAATATTTTATTGCATTTCTTCTGACATTGTAATGTTGATTTGTATGTATTTTTTTTTCTTTATGTAATTTTTAACTGAAGTTTATGACTTGTAAATAACCCTTCGTATAAGCATAGACAAAAGCAACTTGTCTTACGTGTACAGTTCACTCGGGCTTATCAGCTTTTATGGTATGTTAATCTTGCGCGATTAAAGGTATATGTTTTTTTTTTTTTTTTTCTCCTTGGACATTGATTGACTCTTAAGTAAACAGAGACAAAAGCACTTGAACACTCTTGGTTTAATCAGTTTGCTCAAGCACTTCAACAAGCTGTCAGATTAGAAAGTTTAAGTTCAAACGTTTGTCCTTCAGTTTCCACTGCAAGTATATCTTTCCTGACAACACTTTTTTTACTGACGTGTATGAGCGCGGCTGTACATTTACTCTCCTAGTTCAAGCAGAACTGTGCAATCGACGTGTCCCAGGCATCGCCTCATAATCTTCGGGTACTTTGTGGTGCTACTTCATTCTCTTGTCATCTAGTCAATATTTTAATGGAGTACGGTATTTCAAGTGAGATCGGGCACCACCAACATGTTTCCCATGTGCCTATCCCACGCTGTCAGACACTTACAGTACGTGGTTGCCTTGATTTAGAACATGGATGCCTCCATTTCTGAAAAGAATGTAAAAACTACATATGACTTGCACAAGAATGCCAGTTGGAATCAAGTGGCTAATAGCGAAATGTAAAAATATCTGTAATATATAAAGGAAAAACTCAAGAGGCGATACGTACGTACGTACGTACGTACATACATACATACATACATACATACATACATACATACATACATACATACATACACCTCTCGATGTGTGTGTGTGTGTAGTATGTCCGGGTATGTCTGGACCCCGAGAGCGTCATAGGCTATGTTGTGAGGCGAAATTTTAACCCCGCGCGTTCCAATTCACCAATCTATTTTGCCCCTATCTACATAATGGGGAAAAAGTGAAAGGAAAAGTGTTGGAGGTGAATTGACAGTTACCAGATGTGAACAAGGGGGACTTAAAGAGTGAGAGCGATGGCGCCAAAGAGTATATACCATACAGTTGCTAAGGTGGGGCCCCTACATGGGATGCGCCACACACTACCACGTGCTTGAACACATATATCACCCTCAGAACACATTTTACCACACATACACCAACCTCGCCACATAAAAGTCGAAACACAAAAGTGTGTGGTGAGTATCCCATGTCGGGGCCCCACCTTAGCAACTGTACGGTATATACTTTTTGGCGCCATCACTCTTGTTCTTTAAGTCCCCCTTGTTCACATCTGGCAGCTGTCAATTTGCCTCCAACACTTTTCCTTTCACTTTTTCCCCATTATGTAGATAGGGGCAAAATTGTTTGGTGAATTGGAAAGCGCGGGTTTAAAATTTCACCTCACAACATAACCTATGACGCTCTCGGGGTCCAGACGTGTGACTGTGCAAAATTTTGTGGCTGTAGCTGCGACGGTTCAGATGCCCATCCCGGACACACACACACACACACACACACACACACACACACACACACACACACACACACACACACACACACACACACACACACACACACACACACACACACACACGCCCAGGGCTGCCACAAGAAATTTCGGGGCCCCATACTGGCAAAATTTTCGGGGCCCCCTTGAAACTCCGCCCAGGCTCCACCCCAGCCCCGCCTCCAGGCTCCACCCCACGAACTGTCCACAGTCCCACCACTCTCTTGGAAAATCTCCACTTCTCACCTATCACACATTAACAGTTCCCATCACCAGATCACACATATAGCAGGCAGCTTTTGTTTTGGCCAAAAGATTTTTTAAGCCGCCACCACAACAAGGTAGACACTTTTGGCCGGGCCCTACTCTACTGTAACCTACTAAATATTTGTTAAAATATGCAATACAATTTAAGTATATTTTTATTTATTTTTCAATTTTTAAAATGACCTATAATACTACATACAAGGAACAAATACCACAGCACTATGACCAGATGACATATTACCACCACAGTGATCGAATAATATAAAATACAAGGAACAAATACCGCTACACCATGATCAGACCGCATATTACCTCCACATCATGACCAGACCACATATTACCAACAATGACTGAATACTACAATACTGATCAGTAATACAAAAAAAACCCACAATACTATCACCATCAGTGCCATTATGCACAGGAGATCTGTAATTAGTAAGCAGTGTCTGTGTACAGGTAATACAGTGATCACTGGTGACATTACACACAGGAGCTCTGTATATAATGTATAGATAATACAGTGATCACTGGTGACATTGTACACAGGACCTCTGTATATAGTATACAGTGTATAGTGTAAGTGTATAGGTAACACTGACTCACCAGTGACGTCTCTAGGTGAAGTCCTTCATCTTTCATCCAGCACAGACCGCCATCACTTTATCCAGCCAGGACTCGTCTCTGCAGGAAATAAAACAGTTATCTCGAGTTCCGCTTGTAGAACACATTACTTAATTTTCCCAACTTCTACATTACACCACATGAAGAAGGCAACATAGTATCACTCTACACAGTAACAGGACCGCCCCCCCATTTAAAACCGTATACTCAAAAAATAAAATAAATACATCACTGCAATAATAATATCCCTTAATTAGCCCCTATGGTAATATTCGCCATCCTGGCCACCGTGTGTCTCATTTCAGGCTCCAGCCATATGTTCTCTCATCCTGCCCTCATCAGTATCCATTCTACCCCATATGATCTCCCCATCCCGCCCCATCTGTCTCCATCGTATCCATCCTGCCCCATCTGTTTCCAATCCTGCACCATCTCTGTCCAGCACTCTGCCCCATCTCTGTCCAGCACTCTGCCCCATCTCTGTCCAGCACTCTGCCCCATCTCTGTCCAGCACTCTGCCCCATCTCTGTCCAGCACTCTGCCCCATCTCTGTCCAGCACTCTGCCCCATCTCTGTCCAGCACTCTGCCCCATCTCTGTCCAGCACTCTGCCCCATCTCTGTCCAGCACTCTGCCCCATCTCTGTCCAGCACTCTGCCCAGCACTCTGCCCCATCTCTGTCCAGCACTCTGCCCCATCTCTGTCCAGCACTCTGCCCCATCTCTGTCCAGCACTCTGCCCCATCTCTGTCCAGCACTCTGCCCCATCTCTGTCCAGCACTCTGCCCAGCACTCTGCCCCATCTCTGTCCAGCACTCTGCCCCATCTCTGTCCAGCACTCTGCCCCATCTCTGTCCAGCACTCTGCCCCATCTCTGTCCAGCACTCTGCCCCATCTCTGTCCAGCACTCTGCCCCCCATGTGTCCAGCTTTCTGCCCCCCATGTGTCCAGCTTTCTGCCCCCCCCCGTGTCCAGCTTTCTGCCCCGCCCCCCCCCTGTCCAGCTTTCTGCCCCCCCCCCCCCCGTGTCCAGCATTCTGCCCCCCCGTGTCCAGCTTTCTGCCCCCCCCCCCGTGTCCAGCTTTACTGCCCCCTCTGTGTCCAGCTTTACTGCCCCCTCTGTGTCCAGCTTTACTGCCCCCTCTGTGTCCAGCTTTACTGCCCCCTCTGTGTCCAGATTTACTGCCCCCTCTGTGTCCAGATTTACTGCCCCCTCTGTGTCCAGATTTACTGCCCCCTCTGTGTCCAGATTTACTGCCCCCTCTGTGTCCAGATTTACTGCCCCCTCTGTGTCCAGATTTACTGCCCCCTCTGTGTCCAGATTTACTGCCCCCTCTGTGTCCAGATTTACTGCCCCCTCTGTGTCCAGATTTACTGCCCCCTCTGTGTCCAGATTTACTGCCCCCTCTGTGTCCAGATTTACTGCCCCCTCTGTGTCCAGATTTACTGCCCCCTCTGTGTCCAGATTTACTGCCCCCTCTGTGTCCAGATTTACTGCCCCCTCTGTGTCCAGATTTACTGCCCCCTCTGTGTCCAGATTTACTGCCCCCTCTGTGTCCAGATTTACTGCCCCCTCTGTGTCCAGATTTACTGCCCCCTCTGTGTCCAGATTTACTGCCCCCTCTGTGTCCAGATTTACTGCCCCCTCTGTGTCCAGATTTACTGCCCCGTGTCCAGATTTACTGCCCCGTGTCCAGCTTTACTGCCCCCTCTGTGTCCAGCCTTCTGCCCCCCTGTGTCCAGCCTTCTGCCCCCCCGTGTCCAGCTGCCTTCTGCCCCCTCTGTGTCCAGCTGCCTTCTGCCCCCCTGTGTCCAGCTGCCTTCTGCCCCCCTGTGTCCAGCTGCCTTCTGCCCCCTCTGTGTCCAGCTGCCTTCTGCCCCTCTGTGTCCAGCTGCCTTCTGCCCCCTCTGTGTCCAGCTGCCTTCTGTCCCCCTGTGTCCAGCTGCCTTCTGCCCCCCTGTGTCCAGCTGCCTTCTGCCCCTCTGTGTCCAGCTGCCTTCTGCCCCTCTGTGTCCAGCTGCCTTCTGCCCCCCTGTGTCCAGCTGCCTTCTGCCCCCTCTGTGTCCAGCTGCCTTCTGCCCCCCTGTGTCCAGCTGCCTTCTGCCCCCTCTGTGTCCAGCTGCCTTCTGCCCCCCTGTGTCCAGCTGCCTTCTGCCCCTCTGTGTCCAGCCTTCTTGCCCAAACCTCCCCCCCCCCCCCCGATCGCCGCTCTCCGCTCTTAATAGAAAAAAAAAAAGTTCCACTTGTCAGACGCCGGCGACCTGCACGCTGCGGCTGGCGGCTGTTAACTATTGACGTGCGGGCGCGGGCCCGCATGTCAATAGCGTACAGCTGCAGCGCCGGCCGCCGCTAAGGGCCCGGTTCAGCCTGCGGCTGCCGGTAGGGGCCCGGTGAGCAGGTAAGAGGGGGCCCGATGCGGGCCCCCTCTGCTCACCGGGCCCCTTACGCCAGTCACGGCTGTAATGCCCTGATGGCGGCCCTGCACACGCCATGCCACAGCTTCCTCAGGGGTTATATTCTCCTGGCCTAACACACAACACTGAGGTTTTATGTTTATCCTGTCTGTAGGATCAGCTCCTCGAAGCTGTCTTAATGGGCATGTAGGTTTTAGAAAGTTGAATAAAATGATTCCCTAAAATCTTCTATCCGATGTCTCCTTCCAGAGAAATCCACATTTTTCTTAATATGTGTAAATGAGCTGTTAAGATCTATGGGCCGGACCTAGATCACATTGAGACTCTACCTCCATAGCTTGTTCTAAATAAAAAAGGGCTTTACCAATGTGAGACTCGTAAATCGGTAGCGCAGACTGTCAGTTATTGCATGTCTCACAAGCTCTGGAGGGAGATTTTTGTCCGACCTATAGATTTGGACAGTTTATTTACATAGTAAGATAAATGTGGATTGTTCCGGATTAAGACATCAGATCACAGATCTAAAGGTACCATTTTATCCAGATTCCTATAGCCTACATGCTCATATAGATGGCTTAGGCTACTTTCACACTTCCGTTGGTACGGGGCCGTCACAAAGCATCGGCGCAACGTACCGACAGACAGTGGTGATTTTCTGCACAACGTGGGCAGCGGACGCAGTGTTTCAATGCGTCCGCTGCCCATAGTAAACTCCCAGGGAGGAGGGGGTGGAGTTCCGGCCGCGCATGCGCATGCGCAGTATAAAATGCAGGACACGACGTAAGAAAAAACGTTCCCTTGAACGTTTTTTCGCTGCGGTGGCCCGCCAAATACCGACGCATCCAGTGCACGATGGACGCGACGTGTGGCCTTGCCTCGCGATCCACCGGCAATACAAGTCTATGGGAAAAAAAAACGCATCCTGCGGGCACATTTGCAGGATGCGTTTTTTTTCCCCAAAACGGCGCATTGTGACGGATCTAAAAAGTGTGAAAGTAGCCTAAGGAGGGCTGATCCTACTGCCAGATTCCTGTAATAAATTAAGAGTTTGAATTGTTTACGTAGCAACATTAAATTGATTGACTTTTGGATATAATGTTTTGGGTGTGCTGAGAGTGAATTTCTTCCCAGTTCTTTTGGATGAGACTGTCATCTTCTGTTCTTTTATCTTATGGAAAGCTGGGAACAATGATTGTCATACGACATCAGTTGCATGTTTTCTTCCAGCTAAAAGTGGAATCGAGTGTGTATTGATGTTATTCACCAGACTTTCTCCTGACAGCAGATGCTTTGGGGGGAAAAGATAGATCATCCATATTAAATTTCGAAATACACTGATTGTGTGTCCCAGGGAAAATAAGCCGCCACAACGTCTGTCTTTCCACTGAAAATTGACCATATTCTTTTCTATAACTGTCGGGGTGTGTATGTAGTATAGGAAGAGCTAGCGAGACCTTAGAGATTGGAGTCTTCGTCTGCCGTTCACGTTTTTGTATTGGGCTTGTATGGAGCATTCTTCATCTCCCAATTTGAGCCTGTCTTCTATATAAAGCTTTGAAATTGTTAGTAGCCTCACAGCATAGGAAGCGCACAATGGCGTCGGGACCATCATTTCATGTACTTGGACTTGGCAGTGAAGTATGTCGTTACATCCCTCTCCAGCCTCTTGGTGACAAGCCAGCAGAAACATACCTTGTTAAATGAAGATGGCCCTTTATCGATTTGACCCATGCTGTTCTCATCCTTTGTCACATTTCGAGGTGTGAGGATCAGGATCTGGATGGCTTCAGTCGTATATGGCCATTTCCTCCTATTGATTTTCCTTCTCTCTCCCCCTCCCTATTCCCACACCTTGTATTATATATTTTCTTCTCCTTAACAGACTTGCCATTGAGCAGTGATGTGCATTTTCAAAGCAGAAATGCTATATTGATTGAGCAGTTGACAACGCTTTTGTTTGATTTTTGATTTTCGAATGGCGTGAGATTTTTATTTTTATTTTTTTTTTGTCAAATGTATGCATGATGAGATACAGTATAAAAGGAATACGGGTAGGATGCCCTTTTATTTATTTATTTTTTTCTGTCAAGGACATAATCGATTAGATCTGCTCTTTTTCTTCCTTTCTTTTCTCTACGTCGGGTATTGTGAGGGTTTTCTATTGCCACGCTGCATTTAGAAGCCATCATTTAGCAGCTGTTGATACGGAAGGTTCTTAATGCGTCGGACGGCATTAGGAAATGTAGCAAGGCCTAATAGCTTTTTGAAATTTGGATTGGGATAAACCATGTCTTTTATGAATGTATGTGTTCACGGATGCATGACCCACATAACCTACAAATTTGATTGGGTTGGCATCAACTGATGGATAGCAGATTAGAATTCCGGGGTTTGCAGGCTACAGATTTGTTGTCAAGCAAGATTTATCCAATGCAATCAGCATTTCAAGAGGCTAGACAGAAATTCCTAAGCACGGATGTTTTTTTTATATAATTTTTATTTTTTATCCCCCTCCCACCTTTTAAAGTATGGTGGTTATGTTTAGCATGAGTCGTGAAGGTTGGGGGGGGAGAGGAGACAAATGTATGTATATTGGATGAATCTTCTCCTCTCCCTAAAGCTGTCTGTCTGTTGTTCATCAGAAAGCAGGTCGCAGCTCACTGAGCAGAAGAAAGGATTGTAATAGAAGTTGTGCCAAGGGCTGTAATGCATCATTTTAGGGCCCTAATTACATTACAATGACACATATCAATGGTGACAACAGCAATAACCTACATCCTTTAATGGCTGTGCTGGAAAAGCAGTTTGGGCTCTGCGCCATTAGTTGTAACCTTGCTTTCAAAACCCTAGACCATTAGGAACGCATTTCCAAAGTGTTACTGTACAATAGGTTCCGCCCCGTAGTATGAACTCCAGAAGTCTCTATAGCTTGATCTCTGGGGATGCCAAATTTACTAAGGCAACATATGAAATGGTGGGAGGTCAAAGGGCTGCGAAGACTGTGAGATATTAAAAATTCTCTCGTCAATTAACATTTGTCCCTAGGGCATTGTCACGCCCCATGATAATCTTAGTCATTGACCCTCTTTTATAGATTAGATAGTTCGGGGAAGGGTTCTTGTTACAGAAAAAGCTATGATTTGGCTTCTATCCGCCGATCTTGGCTTCTTTGATGGGTGTTCCCAATGCTGAGCCTGACTGGGAGAAGCTGGAGGTTACCATACCCACGATCCTTTCCCCAAACCTATTTTTGACTTGGGACACGTTGAGTATTTGAGGTTTTTTTTTATCTCGGTGTGGGTGGTAAAAACAGACGTGGTGACGTGTTTCTATTAGGCTACTTTCACACTAGCGTTAACTGCAATCCGCCACAATGCGTCGTATTGCAGAAAAAACGCATCCTGCAAAAGTGCTTGCAGGATGCGTTTTTTCCCCATAGACTTGTATTGACGACACATTGCGACGGATTGCCACACGTTGCATCCGTCGTGCGACGGATGCGTCGTGCTTCTGCGGACCGTCGGGAGCAAAAAACGCTACATGTAACGTTTTTTTCTCCTGACAGACCGCTTTTTCCGACCGCGCATGCGCGGCCGGAACTCCGCCCCCACCTCCCCGCACCTCACAATGGAGCAGCGGATGCGCCGGAGAAATGCATCCGCTGCCTCCGTTGTGCAATGCGTTAAACGCTAGCGGCGGAATCTCTCCCCGACGCATTGCGACGGGGAGATTCCGACGCTAGTGTGAAAGTAGCCTTATACTTTTCCTCTGATTGTTCCCCTCCTGGTTTTTGCTCACAGATACTGAGGTAAAAAACTGGCCAACTACTGAATGTGTGCATATAGCCTTAGACTTTCTCTGAAACGCCACTGCGTTGCAGAGTAAAACATGGCTTTCTGTAATAAGGGAGCCTCTCCTAATTCCATGCTGCATAAATGGTTGACAGGTTCCCTTGAAAAACAGATGAATGTTTACTTGGCTAATAAAAAGGCTAATAAAAAAACCTATTCATTACTTGTAGAGACACATGAGCATAGATACATAGCATGTACTATGGGTAGATTTGAAAGGTGTATCTTTAGGTTTTGCTAAGGAAGTGGTGAAATCACACACTTTAAGACACCGGCCTAGTTTATTTTTTTTCTTTAACCTCTTTTCTTTCTAGTTCTGTTACGCCGTAGGTGTCTGACGGGGAAGAATGACACTTGAATGCGCCTTGCATGCTTCTGAAGTGTTTCAAAGGTGTTTGTGGCGATATGACATGTTCACTGCGGTTAGCTATGGGTCTGAAGCTGTTTATGTCTGAGAGATGCGCTTTGTGGAACATCTTTTTCTCCTACTGTAATAACTTAATCCCATAAAACGCATGGGCATTTTACACGCTGTGTCCATTTTCAGTGTCGAATATATTTTCTCCTTAGTTTGATGTATATATTTTTTTTTAACAATTTTTCATAAAAATGTTATATATTTTAATTGTCTATAATAAAGTAGGGCTGAGTCATACATGTAACTGTGTACAATATTCTCGTGTATACGTCCCTCGGTATACTGTATTTCTTATTTCCAACTCTGAATTGTTAAGCCCAGATAGTGTCAATCTGTTTAGATTATAAAATGCAATGTTGGCCAGATTGTCCATCTTTGTACCTTGTATTGAGGTGGATACCGTGAAACCAGTTATTGCCTGTTTTTAAAGTGAACCTGACGCCTGGTACATGCTGCCCAATCTGTGGACAGCATATACTGGGCACCGGCTCTATTATCTCAGCCAGCCAGGTATGTTTGACTCAGAAAAGCTGCAGTGTTTCAGAGGGAAACAGACTTTTAATAGCCACTGGGGCTGAGCTGTGCTGTAGACTAGTCGCACAAGTGGGACCCTGGTGGCTTCTCGAAGTGTGCGCCTACGCAGAGACCTGTCAGTCACTGGCCGCGGGCAAGGAGAAACCGCCTGAGACAGTGTTTCACAGCCTTACTATGTACTGACCACAGGGTCTGAAGTGCCTTATAATGTTACTAGTTTGGGTCAGGAGAACCCAGGCCAGTCTGTACGTTGCGGCCTGTTAACGGATCGTGAATCGCGGATGTCAGAAACTGGGCCAACTGTTGACACTGCCACCTAACTCTTCCTAATGTCTGTTCGATAACTTTTAGACCCAGCCATCTGAGTTGCCAGAAGTGCCCAAAAATAGACAAGTCGTCTGTGTTAGCGCCTGGCAGCGGCTAACACTTCTCTTCCTATTAAGAATATGTGCTCACAGAAGCAGTTAAAAAATGAGCAATTTAATGTGACATTAATCAGTTAATTTGGAAATGATGCGCAGTGCCCGCCAGGCCCGTGGGGTACTCTGTACCAGGTCCGGTTGTCATTAAAGGGGTAGTCACGGTGGCAGTGACCCAGTCCGTGGCCCTGGGCATCCAATAGAAGGGAAAGGACTTTAAGAGGTTGTTGAATAAAGAATAAAGTTTGTTCGTGATGCCACTTGTGGTATTCGGTCAGAGGGGACCGACGCTGCTTAAAGGGTTCCATTGGGGTGATGTTATAGCAGCAGGGAAGGTATGGCTTCCGACAGGTGAAGCTGGGGTCCCCAGGGCTCCCGTTGTAGTAGGGACAGATGGTAGATGGTGTAGAAAGACATAGAGGACACAAAGTTGCAGTCTCTTTACTGGTGTAAGGCAGCCGCAGTCCAGGGTACCGGATCATAGGTGCTAGTATCGTCTGGCCGGCTTGGAAGCGATTTCAGGAATCCCCCTCACCAGGTGGGGTTGGAAGCCTTCCTCTATGCGCGGTGTTGTAGTCCCTTGCTGCCTTAGGCCTCTTACAAGGTCCTCACTTTCTCTCTGTTCCCCTTTAGGTATGACAGGTAACTCAAGCCTTTTTACAGGATCTCTAATTATGGCCCGGCCTCTATGCATTACTGTGCCTTCAGGTGTTTATGGTGGACAGGTGACTTGAAATCCAGCTGTCCGCCGGTTTCTGCTGTGGGGCATGAAGTTACCCCCACAACCTCGGTCGGTCCGGCTACCGGTACCTGCGCTTCAGCGTGGAAGGAGCCCAGTTGCAGCTCCGACCAGCTCCTTACTTCTCCTGAGCTTTTTTCCTCCTTCACGCTCTCTGCAACTTATTCCATCCCTTTTCTCTCCTTTCCAGGAGCTGCAGAACGGTCTGCACGGCCCCTGCTGTCCTCACATGAGCTGCAGAACATCTAGTCTGCATGGCCCCTCCTTTCCTATCTCAGTCTCTCTCACAGACTGACTCCTCTCTGCTCTGTCCCTCTGATAGACTTACTCCTCCCCCAGACCAGAATATATATTTCTATATCTAGGGAAGCTCCCCTGAAACCGGGTTCAAAGCTCCTTCTTCTCGCCTGGAGTCAGAACAGTGTTGGATGTGCTGATTACCTGTTAAAGGGATTCTTCCTCTCTTCTAAGCATGACATCACTCTCCCCGTGAGGAAAGCAATGCCACTGTAACAACCATTAACCTGGGGTGTTACAGATGCTTTGTGGTAAAATTGTGGGGTGACTTGAGAAGCTAGAAGTA
Source organism: Ranitomeya imitator (assembly GCF_032444005.1). Classification (NCBI taxonomy): domain Eukaryota; kingdom Metazoa; phylum Chordata; class Amphibia; order Anura; family Dendrobatidae; genus Ranitomeya; species Ranitomeya imitator. Next base: position 413,256,720 of record NC_091282.1, on the reverse strand, counting down.
CAGTGCTCTCCACTTTCCACTACATTAATGTTTGTCAGAATTCCCCAAAAACTGAATTCCGAGAGGAACCCTGACAGTTGTCAGTTTGGATGAAGTGAACAGTCACTGTAGAACACTGTCTGTCTGACCTCCACCCCGGCAGTATTTGTCTTTTTCAGACATGCACAAAGGTGTCAGGCCACATGTTTTTGCATGTTTGCCAGCAGGGAAGTCACTGTGTCCATAGTGACTTCATCCAAACGAACAGCTCTGTCGAGGTTTCTGGCATCAGCCCCAAAGTAGTGTTCCGCGGAGAGCGCTGTAATAATGTGAACATAGACTACTATTGAACCGTATTTCACCTTTCTCCTCCTAATTTAGAAATTTTGATACTGCAAAAAAAATTCAAGGTAGATTTACAGGCACTGATCCATCCCCTGCAAACGGGATCTGAAAATTAAACCTCTACCTGGTTGCGACGTCGCATGCTGTCACATGATCCCGCTTAGCCAATCAGCAGCACTGAAAAACATGACTATTTTGTTTGACTTATGGGTTCTAAAGCTCGCTCCACAGACGTCTGTGATCTGTTTCGGCCACGTTCGCCCAGAAGATATGCGCCACAGTGGACACAGTCAGGATGGATACCAAGGCATCTGTCCACTATAGAGACCAACTGTTAAAGTATATCTCATAGTATCTTGCTTTACAGCATTGTGTAGGTTTCTTTGCAGTGGCCTTCCGTATAGGAAAGCTTAGTCTGTTCTTTTCCTATAAGTTAAACAAATGGTATGCAGGTACTTACCGGCCAGACAGAGGCCAGAACACCCTTTTAGTCTCCTGTGGTGACTATTGATGGGCGAGCCTGCTTGGCACTCCTTGATACTCGGTCGAGTATCGAGAAGTGCCAAGTATCCCGTGGTGCTCGGGCCTCCTTAAGAAGCTGAGCCCCGCTCTGCATTGAAGCGGGTTATACCCCTGCTGGGAGCGCAGGGACTCCTCTGTCAGCCGTACTCTTTGTGAGCTGTAGAGAGAGAGAGACCTTTCTTTGGAAAAATGCTCGAGTTTCACATTCATTTCCAGCACTCTGTCATTTTCAGTGCTCGATCAAGACTAGTGGTGACATTATAGCATACATTGAAAACCTACTCCTGTATACTGTAGGCTAGGTGCATAGACCTAGTGTGTACCTCTCCTGAATGTCCGTCACGCCTCAGTTTCAATAGTTAAATGGTTACTTTTCCGACTTTTTTTTTTTTTTTTTTTTACATTTTTCATATTTTATTATAAATACATTGGGGGAAATAAGTATATGATCCCTTGCTGATTTTGTAAGTTTGCCCACTGACAAAGACATGAACAGTCTCTATATTTTTAGGGGTAGGTTAATTTTAACATTGAGAGATAGAATATCAAAAATAAAATCCAGAAAATCACATTGCATAAATTATATTAATTTATTTGCATTTTGCAATGAGAAATAAGTATTTGACCCTTCTGGCAAACAAGACTTAATACTTGGTGCCAAACCCTTGTTGGCAAGCACAGCAGTCAGACTTTATTTTGTAGTTGATGAGGTTTGCGCACATGTCAGAAGGAATTTTGGTCCACTCCTCTTTGCAGATCATCTCTAAATCATTAACATTTTGAGGCTGTCGCTTGGCAACTTGGAGCTTCAACTCCCTCCAAAAGTTTTCTATGGGATTAAAGTCTGGAGACTGGCTAGACCACTCCATGACCCTATTGTGCTTCTTTTTGAGCCACTCCTTTGTTGCCTTGGCTGTATGGTTTAGGTCATTGTCTTGCTGGAAGACCCAGCCATGTCCCATTTTTAATGTCCTTGTGGAGGGAAGGAGGTTGTCACTCAGGATTTTACCGTACATGGCTCCATCCATTCTCCCATTAATGCCGTGAAATAGTCCTGTACCCTTAGCAGAGAAACGCCCCCAAAACATAATGTTTCCACCTGCATGCTTGACAGTGGGGATGGTGTTCTTTGGGTCATAGGCAGCATTTCTCTTCCTCCAAACACGGCACGTTTAGTTAATGCCAAAGACCTCAATTTTTGTCTCATCTGACCACGGCACCATCTCCCAATCACTCACAGAATCATCCAGGTGTTCATTGGCAAACCTCAGACTGGCCTGCACATGTGCCTTCTTGAGCAGGGAGACCTTGCGGGCACTGCAGGATTTTAAGCCTTTACGGCGTAATGTGTTACCAATGGTTTTCTTGACGACTGTGGTCCCAGCTGCGTTGAGATCATTAGCAAGTTCCCCCCATGTAGTTTTTAGGCTGATCTCTCACCGTCCTCATGATCAAGGATACCCCACGAGGCGAGATTTTGCATGGTGCCCCAAATTGATGTCGATTGAGTCATTTTGTATTTCTTCCATTTTCTTACTATTGCACAAACAGCTGTCTCATTTTCACCCAGCATCTTACTTATGGTTTTGTAGCCCATTTCAGCTTTGTGCAGGTCTATGATCTTGTCCCTGACATCCTTATAAAGCTCTTTAGTCTTGCCCATGTAGTTGGGGTTAGTCCTACTGATTAATTGAGTCTCTGTGGACAGGAGTATTTTTATAAAGGTGATTATGTAAGACAGACTGTTTTGAACAGCTGACATGTGCCCGCAATAGTGGCGGGTGGAATCGGCATTCACTTGCTACTATTAACTAGATAAATGCCGCTGTCAAACGCTGACAGCGGCATTTATATAGCTCAGCATCGCTGACTCATGTCACCCGAACCGAGATCACGAAAAATGGGGACGCTACGGGTATCGGAAAATGGTGCCATTTTTTTCTTTTTTTAATTTATTTTTAGCGTCACTGATTGGTCTCGCCAGCTGCCTGTCCTGGCTGCCGCGACCAAATAGCCCGGCCGAGAATTAGTCCCTCCCTACCTCCCGTCCAGTCAGCGCCCCCTCCATTCTCTCCTCCAGTCAGTGCTCACACTGGGTTAATGACAGCATTAACGGACCGCGTTATGTCTCGTGAGACCACTAAGTCATCTGGGTAATTTCGCAATGCATCCTGGGAACGGAAGCTGGCGGCAGCCGCGTGCGCATCGACAGTTCCGCTGGACGCCGGAGGGTGAGTATATAACTATTTTTTATTTTAGTTATATTTTTTTAACAGGGATATGGTGCCCACACTGCAAAATACTACGTGTGCTGTGTTATATACTGCGTGGGCTGCGTTATATACTACATGGCTGATATATACTACGTGGGCACTGTTCTATACTATGTCGACTGTGTTATATGCTGCGTTATATACTATGTGGGCAATGTTATATACTGCGTGGGCTGTGTTATATTCTGTTTGGGCTGTGTTATATACTGCGTGGCTGCTATATACTACGTTGTCAGTGTTATATACTACGTGGGCATTGCTATATACTGTTTGGCCTGTGTTATATACTGTGTGGCCACTGTTATATACTGCGTGGCCTGTATTGGGCGCATCGGGTATTCTAGAATATGTCGTGGCCTGTGCTATATACTATGAAGCTGCTATATACATACATGCATGCATACATATTCTAGAATACTCGATGCGTTAGAATTGGGACACCATCTAGTGTCTATATAATGCTTTTGGACCCCACGTTAGACCTCCCGCAATGATATTATGATTTGCTATTTTATTTTATGTAAGATTGAGGTCTAAACAAGACATGTAAAAGGCAGAACGTTCTTTTTTAACCTTATAAATGTCTAACCGCTCATCTACATGCCGACTGTAAGAAACGTATAGCAAGAGCTTCATAAGCTTATAATTTTGACAAACGACTATTAATGGGCTGAATCTGTAATGTTCCTTCTACCCTCTGTTAATAATATTATGCGTATTTCTGCGCGCCATACGTTATATTTTGAGCGTCTATAAAATCGCCGGACTGGTCACTTTTGCGTGTTTATTCCATAAATGTAATGAGCGGCTGATATTTCACTGCCCACATGTATTAGTTTTATTGTCTCTTTGTAATTCCTGTGCAGTCTCCGAGCTGCTTGCTAGATAAGCTATAGATACTTGAGCCCTTAACTCATTGGATGGTGTCAGATGCCACGCGGATGTGCTCATTAATGTGTCACTGTCAGGTTTCAAGGCTGACTTGGCAACCTCGGCAGTTTTTCAATGGTCTACTGATCTAGCAGTAAAGACTTTAAAAAAAAAAATGCAAATAGTGAATGGAAATTTTGGCTGTGCCTTTCATTGCAACAAAAACTTTCGAGAACTGGCCTTATTACCATACTGCTGTGCTGAACATTTTGGACACGAGCCACCCACCTACTGCAGACTAGTGGTTCCTCTTACAGCGCCGGGTTCGCCCGCGCTCTCTTCATAGGTGTTTATTTAGAGACGATGCAGTTGGTATACATAATTTAATATATCAAATGGTAATACATTCTATCTGTGGAAAAAAGGGGGAGTGAAATGCTTTCCTTAATGAAATGCTCTTATTTCATTTTTTTTTCTCTCTCTCCATCTCTGCAGGCTGAAATTGTCAAGAGACTGAATGCTATCTGCGCACAAGTCATTCCTTTTTTGTCCCAAGAGGTAAGCGAGCTTCATTTGTAGTCACCTAGCTAAGTAATGCCATTTAAATGACGTGAGTTATGAAAAAAAAATAAAATCCTCTAAGTATTTTCCCCTACCTCCCGTATCTTGGTGCTTGTTTTTCATTTTCTCGCTGCTACACTCATTTCATCCACAGCGTCTTATTAAAATTCGGAGCAATATAATTTAAATGCACTTCTATAGTGGGAAATGTTATAATGTGCGAAGCGTAATGCAGCTGTTTGCTTGTCATGTGCGCTCGGTGTTGCTCAGAATTATGACTGTTTGTCAGAATGGCGTCTAATAGACTAGATTGAAAAATTGCCAGGATAGGTAGGGAAGAAGCGTTCTGCTCTCTTGATGATGGGTATTAAACGCTGGCAGAAGTGAGGTTAGGCACCACAAATGCTAGTGCTTCATAAGGTAAGCAAAATGTCATTTTTGGCTAACCATTTCTTGGGAAATGCTAACTTGTCACAAAGTAGAATTTTTTTTTTTTTTTTCAAAGCCATGATATCCTTAATCTCAAGCCGGCGTTATTCACCTTGTTCTTTCTTGGAGTTTGGAAGATGCGCTAAAAGTGATTCATATGTAAAACCGTCTATCATAAGTCGTTACTTTTTCTCTAAAAAAAAAAAAAAAAAAGTAATAGAATCCATCAGGTTTTTTTTTTTTTTTTTTGTACCGTGTCCATAAGGGACAACATAATAAATAAATAAATAAATAAATAAATATATATATATATATATATATATATATATATATATATATATATATATATATATATCTCTTTCTCTCTCTATCTATCTATCTATCTATCTATCTATCTATCTATCTATCTATCTATCTATCTATCTATCTATATATATATATATAATCTTTAAACTGTTCTCCTTCCTGAGACTAGCGATAAGTCTCAGGAGCTGCACCAGGGTGTCTGACATAAAGTTGACAGTGCGGCAGCCAATAGGTGAGCTTGCTGGTTCTGCGTGTGTAGATGGAAACCCCTCTCAGAGCTGCTGAGCTCAATGGCTGCCGCTCCATTGACACAGGTCCGCACCGGAATCCAAAACCAGCCGCCCAGGTGCACCTCCTAGCGCTGACCTTGGAGTGAAATTGATTTTAAACCATGTCTGATTCAGGGGCTCTTCACATGAATGAAAGTGGTTTCTAGCATTGTAGTTGTGTGGTTCCGAAATGGCCCTCACATCTAAACGGACAAGTGAGATCATGCTGGAATATTGGATGGAAGGCCAGCATCGGTTATTAGCCACTTCTTCAGTTCTGCGTCTGAAGCCTCAACGGCTGGATTTTAGTCACACTTAACACTATTGGTATACGCTCTTTGAGTTCGTAATTTGCATCAGTATTTTTAATCCAAAACCAGGAGGGGAAAATAAACCCGGGATAATATAAGGACAAGTTCAGTATTTTACCTCAGTATGTGTAAGCCAAAACCAGGAGTGGGTGATAAATGCAGAAGTGGTGATGTGTTTCTATTATACTTTTCCTCGAATTGTTCCACTCTTGATTTTGGCTTATACTGAGGTTAAATACTGAACGTGTGGCGTGGCCTAATGAGCAGATCGGTACCTTGTCTTGTTTGGCTGACAAATACGTGAAAGTAACCTAAAGTGTGCTAGGCCATAATTACAGCATTCGCTAGCTTTGCTTTCTTAGGCCGGGTGCCCATGATCCGGAACTAGCAGCACTTTGGACATGGCGCGTGGTTGCTGTTTCTAAAGCGCTGCCTTCTGTTGAACGCAGGCGAATCTGTACGTGTTCAAAAAGCCATGCGTGTTTACTGCATGCAATACATTCTATTGATGTCATTTCTCTTTCGGAGACTAGCGTCTCTGCAAGAGAAATTGACATGCTGCATTCTGGAAAGATGCGCCGCATGTCAGTCTCCGCGGGTGGGCAGGGGAGTTCTTGAAATTCCATCCACTATGCTGTAATATCTGGCCACTGCAGGCTTGACTCTGCAGAAGTACTCAGCGTGAAACCCGCCGCACCTCCCATTCATGGGCATGTACCCTTATCCTTCACAATTGATTTGACATCTGTAATATCTTAGTAGGCGAGTTCAATTAATGACCATGGCAGAAAGATCTAACATGGAATTTAGAGCAGGGATTTCCCTGTACCCAGACTTCAGTACCTGTGAATATCAGATCAGGAAAGGCCATGGAAATTAATGCAGAAAATATTCTGGAAATCCTTTACAAAAATTGGTGGACACCATCAGTGTGCATTTGGTCTTGTGATGTTGTGTGTTTTTCTTTTTTTTTTTGTTTTTCTTTTTGCTTTGATAAACCCCCCAAAACTATTCGGTGTAATGAACAAAAAGTATTTCTCCATCAGTGTTTTGTAATTGACTGCACTATTTGTCACTCCCAAAGTAGATAAAGCGGTGGTCACGTGTGCGCGCTCACGCTCCGTTAAAGCGTGAGACTTTTAAGAGCCGTATTTTGAGGAATGGTGAGGTCCCAATGGATCCCAGCAATCATGTTTTTATTGCCTCTTATTTTATTTTTCACTGCTCCCTTCAGTAGTCTGTTTTTATACCCATTATATGGTTTCAGAGATGTGGGACTTTTTAGTACTAATTTTTCTTACCAAGGAGGCATGGTCACAGGGTACTTGTACAGGGCAGCTCGAAGATACCCACTCTCCCCGAGAATCCAGGGGAAAAAACGTAAAAAATTGTCCCTACATAAGACGGTTCATATTTCGAGGACCGTGTGGTTCATTTTTAAAAAAGATGAAAACAGAAAACTTGGGAACAGCATGAATCGAAATTCTGGACACTTCTGGTGACCTCTTTACATGTCCCAAGTATGGACCAGCCGTATGTGTCTTGACCCAAACTGAATTTAGGTCAGGAGACCTGCACCCGGCCCGGATATCTCTACTTGGACCGTGAATGTCGGATGAGTGAATTCCGGCCTAACTCTGAATAATTTTGCAGAACAGCAGCATCACCTATAAAACATGGCATCTGTTAACTGCGTGGCAATTAACATGACTAAATGTCTAAATGGCTGTTCATTTGCAAATCACGTGCCCACGAACGGTCTACCTGTATACAATGCCAACTGCTTGTTCGCCCAAGTTTCTGCAGCTGGCGCATTCTTGCTTTCGATTCGCCGACTCTTGCTTACAACCTGGCTATTTTGTGAATGTATGTAGTGTTCACCTGTTGTATAGGAGGAAATGTAGTACTCCGTTAAGATTAAAAAAAGGATGGGGAGGGAAGAAGTCATTAAGACGCTCTTTGCTTTTCAGTGCCACTCAATGCAAAAAAAAAATGTATAATGTACCGTCACATTAGCGTCACATTAGCGACGCTGCAGCGATACCGACAACGATGTCGATCGCTGCAGCGTCGCTGTTTGGTCGCTGGAGAGCTGTCACACAGACAGCTCTCCAGCGACCAACGATCCCGAGGTCCCCGGGTAACCAGGGTAAATGCATGCATGTACTCTGCACTCACATTTTTGCACTAAGGCAAGGATTGCTGTTTCGCATTTTAATGGAGAAATAAAGTTTTTGAAATTTTTAAAGGAGCTGGAACACCTTTCTTCTATTCCTTCTGCTATTCACTCATCCTGGTCCGAGATGAAGTTCCGTGCACCTGCGTGGATCGGTGAGCTGGCTGTGGCTATTTAGTCTTTTTTTTTTTTTTTTTTTAAACATCGGGTTACTAAGCGCAGGGCCGCGCTTAGTAACCCGATGTTTACCCTGGTTACCAGCGTAAAAGTAAAAAAAACAAACACTACATACTTACCTACCGCTGTCTGTCCCCTGCGCTCTGCTTCTCTGCACTCCTCCTGTACTGACTGTGAGCACAGCGGCTGGAAAGCAGAGCGGTGACGTCACCGCTCTGCTTTCCGGCTGACCGACGCTCACAGCCAGTGCAGGAGGAGTGCAGAGAAGCAGAGCGCCGGGGACAGACAGCGGTAGGTAAGTATGTAGTGTTTGTTTTTTTTACTTTTACGCTGGTAACCAGGGTAAACATCGGGTTACTAAGCGCGGCCCTGCGCTTAGTAACCCGATGTTTACCCTGGTTACCAGTGAAGACATCGCTGGATCAGTGTCACACACGCCGATTCAGCGATGTCTGCAGGGAGTCCAGCGACGAAATAAAGTTCTGAACTTTCCTCAGCGACCAACGATCTCCCAGCAGGGGCCTGATCGTTGGTCGCCGTCACACATAACGATTTCCTTAACGATATCGTTGCTACGTCACAAAAATTAACGATATGGTTAACGATATCGTTATGTGTGAAGGTACCTTTAGTCTTCATGTTCAAACCTCTGTTTCAGAACCAATGGAAATCCCAATAGGTTGTGCACTGAGTTTAACCCCTTAGTGACGGAGCCAAATGTTTGAAATCTGACCAGTGTCACTTTATGTGGTAATAACTCTGGAACATTTCAACAAATCCCAGTGATTTTGAGATTTTTTTTTTTTTCGTGACACATTACACTTTATATAATGGTAAATTTAGGTCAATATGTTTTGTGTTTTATTTATAAAAAAAATATCAAACGTAAGAAAAATGTTAAAAAATTAGCAATTTTCACAATTTGAATGATTATCCCTTTAATCCAGATGGTCATACCACAGCAAAACATTATTAACTAATATTTACCACATGTCTGCTTTACATCAGGACCATTTGTGAAATGTTATTTTAATTTGTTAGCATTTTAGGAGGTTTAAAAATGTAGCAGTAAATTTTTCATTTTTTCAAGGAAATTTACAAAATTTATTTTTTTAGGAACCTATCCATGTTTGAAGTGACTTTAGGGGTCCTATATATTGGGAAACCCCCAAAAGTGATACCATTTTCAAAACAGCACCCCCTGACATTGAAAACTGCAGTCAGGTAGTTTATTAACCCTTCAGGTGATTTTCAGGAATTAATGAAAAGTGACATGACAGAAATGAAATTGTGTATTTTTACCACCCATATGTCGCTAACTTCTGAACAGATTACTACAGACGTCAGACTCTAAGGCCGCTATTTGGCCCTGAATTGCCATCGCAAACCTCAGGACCATACAATCATGATCTGAGGGCACCAATTGGGATAAAGAGGAAGCCCCTACACTCTGTTAACCATTTATAATGATGTAGTCACTATTGACAGCAGCATCTAAAGGGTTAAACAGATTTGGACGGTGCAAACACTGATCGTGGCCGATGCAGCAAGTTGTCAGCTATAGTGTACAGCTGACAGCTGCTGGATTGTCACCTGTATGGGGAAAGGGAATATCTCACCAGGGTTTTGCCATTTAATCTGAGAACAGCATAATATAGAGGACGAGACTCTGATTTCAGCAATGGATCACTTACTTACTCGGCTGCTTAGTAGTTTTGATAATCTCCCCATAAAACAGTGGTTTTATCACTAGAGGAGGGCTAGTAAACCTGCTGCCATGTAGGCAAGCCTATCCGTGAGCTCTGTATAACCCCACCCCTATAACTGCTGATAGCCAGCTTTCTGCCTATGTACAGTGACAGTGTAAAATGCTGCAGAGGTCCTCATTCAGAGACCTGGTAGATTGGCAGCAAATAAGTAATTTTATCAAAATTGCAGCAAGCAGCCCAGTAAGTGATACATCATTGGAATCAGGGACTCTTTGCCTACATCAAACTGTTTTTAGATGGAGTAGCAGAAACCTGGTTCAGATTTCCTTTACAGAACAGGCTGACTTGGGCTGGAAAACAGCAGTTTACACTCAAAATACTAATATTAATTGCCACATGGTTAAAGGGAACCTGTCACCCCCCCTCATGTCCCCATAAGACCCATACCCCAAATAACGACACATAGACAAATCAAGCTGGCATAAAAATGGCCGTGAGGTTTTATTTTGGGTTACATAAATACCTTTAAATATGCTCCAATAAATAAAGATCCAAATAACATGTTTCCAACAACCAGAAATTTCCAAATGACCAAATCCACCCATAACTGAGTGATTTTTTTTTTTTTTTTTCCCACAAGCAAAACCTCGCGACAATATAATAAATAAATAGGGGGGAGGGGGGGCTCTTCTTTCTTCTTGCGCCAGCAACTGAGGTACACCGGGCAGAGCAGGGGGGGTTATGACGCAAAAAAAACCACGCAGAAACGCTTGTGGCCAATCAAATTGCTAGAAAAACGGCGCGCAAAAAGACAGGCTAAAACCGGTTTTGGCTCTGATCCATTACTAGCTCCAGCCTCAATTACTACAATAAAATTTGAGTTGTAAAATCTAACCCTAAACAAAATTTGAACTAAGGGGGTCCATGAGGACATGAGACCCCCGCTATATTTCTTTTGTCATTTAAGCGGGGAGGCTAACATTCTCTTGCAGCACTATCGTCCCCGGCGCCTGCGCATTAAGTTTTTTTTCGGGCATGCGCAGTTGTGCTGCCCTTCGTACTTACAGCACAGGCGCCAGGAACTATAATGCAGGAACAGGAGGCGGCGCCCGGCGCGCACAGGCCCAGAGTGACAGCTATGCTGCGTCTGATTAGGAAGGAAAGTCCCGTCTCCCTGGCGATTTCAGGGTATGAGGGGGCACATTTTAGAAACGTTTATTTCAGCGTGTGCAGGAATCATAACTAAAAGGGCCACCTTGTCAGAATGCAGCATTTGTGCCGCACAAGGTGGCTCTTTTAGTTACAAACGCCTGAGGGGGGTGACAGGTTCCCTTTAACAGATGCTTTATGTGTGTAACATTACTGTTTTCCTGCAAAAAAAAATGATTCAGTGTTGGGGCAGTTTCACACATCCTCCATTCATGGTCCAAGCATAGACTGCGATATCTCTGTCCTGTCTGTTTTTATAACTGGCATACCGCCAAGGGCGCAGTCACATGGCTCTATAAATCAGAGCGAGATTGGAACGCAGAGCACAGACTGGCCTGCGGCTCTCCTGACTCAAATAGTGTAGAAATACAGGAAGCGGTCATGCTCTGGGCAGTCCACGGAGAGCAGCCGGCCAGTGCACTGCGTTCCCATCTCGCTCTGATGTGTACGGATTTTTAGCAGAAAAAGCGACCTGAAGTGCCTTTACCGTTCTCAAGTCTCTTTTTTTTTTTTTTCTTAAAGTGTCTGACTGTGTTGTTGCCATTGATGAGCAAGAATGGCCGTCAGTTATGGTCATGGGGCGTGATTTTGTAGGTCAGCTCTGCGGGGAGGGGACCTAGCTAGCTGCCCTGTCCTGTGACCACGTCTTTGATGTGTTATAGATAGAATGCGTTTGGTCCTTATTTTTTTTTTTAAAATTTTATTTCATTGAACAGATTGTACCATAATTCTCCTAATTGGCCCATGCTGACTTTAATTCCGCCTCATTAACCAATACTTCAATCCTGTTGCTTCCAACTCTTATATGCTTGCACTGAGAAAAGTACCTAATTAAAATGACAGCAAATGTGTTATTTTATTCCTTTTTTTTTTTTTTTAACCCATTCATTCTCGGATGCCCTTTTCTGCCTTTTTAAGGCGGTAAGACAGTGTCCTATTTTAAATCGGACGAGCAGAAGCTCTTGATTCGCGTAACTGCGTTCTTATGGGGGATTAGCTACGTCACTGCATTACTAAGCCCCCTATGTATATATTTCATGCCAACTGTATAAAAACTGATGTATTCCTCTTTGTAAAGATTCCTTTGAAGTTTGCCCTGTAGATGGCTCTTAAAAGGCTGAGTGCAATAATAGAGCATACAATGGTAATCCATTATAGGAGCAATTAAGGCATTTCCACTCTTCCCTGCTGATCTGTGGTAAACCACTTCTAGTCTGCTATTTGATGAGGTCATGAAGGAAATTGCCCGTGCAGGGACATGTATGCTCAGCATAGTGCTGGGTACATGAGCCGCAGTGTCTGCAGCAGGGGATGTTTACTTTGGGTACCAGTTAGAGGAAAGGTTGAGGTTAATGTTGATTAAAGTTCTCTAATTATTTCCTTATGGCAGGATCTTTCCCCACACCTTGTTAACTTGTGCACTATCTGCAATGAAAGCATAAGCCAACAAGCAGTCACCAGTATGTTTGCATATTGCGGGGAGGAATTTCGAGAAATAAACAGTAGGAAGTGCTGCCGAGGCGCATACAGTAGCCGTACTGTGGTCGTCTCCACACCGAGGCTTTTCTGAGAGCTGGCAGCTGGGAAAAATGATGCCCATTGCTTTACTTAAGAGAAGCTAAAAGGTATCTCGAAACGGCGAGCAAAAAGTCATAGTAAATTATAAATTCTTCTTCTCTTAATAGCACCAACAACAAGTGGTACAAGCTGTGGAACGTGCCAAACAAGTGACGATGGCAGAGCTGAATGCAATCATTGGGGTATGTTTTCTTTTCATCATCGTTTCTGCCCGTGCCGGATGCTGGTTCTAGTTTATTCATTATTTTAGTTCTTTCCGTTTTCATTTTGGCCAGTCTTATATTTTTTACTCCAATATTCTAGAAAATAGGAGAGGGTGGAAATCGTCAGATGTTGATCCTTTGTTGCAGTGTCCTATACAGTAGGCTAGGGACCCACTCGAAAGTGGTCGACAAGTGGGCTCATAAAGGTGTGTGTGTGTTATGTATGGATGGTTGTTTGTGTGTATATCTAATAACACACACTCACTCACTCTCACTCTCTCTCTCATACACACTCACTCACACTCACTCTGGTTCAAGTAACACTTTTTCTCAAATAATTTTTTTGCCGAAACACTATAGCCTCGTGTACTACATATGAAGTGCTAAGGTAACGTTCACATTTGCGTTGTTGGGCGCAGCGTCGTCGACGCAACCAACAACGCAATACACAATGCTGCGTTTTTTGACGCATGCGTTGTCATAAAGTACTAATGCTCCTGAGTTTTGGCGCAGGGAAAGCGCTACAAGTTGCGTACTCCGTGCCCTGTCTGGTGCGTCAAACTGACGCATGCGTTCTAAAACGCAATACAACGCATACCGGCGCATGTCCATGTGCCCCCCATGTTAAAGATAGGGGCGCATGACGCATGCGTCGACGACGCTGCGCCCAACAGCGCAAATGTGAACGTACCCTTAGAGCTGTGGCACACAGTGCATTGAAGGTTTCTGATGCATTTGCTACCAAAACACAGGGTTCATGTTCATGGCGATTTGTCATGAAGAATAGTTTAGGTCAAAAACATGCCTGTTGCCAATAACAACCAATTAGATTTGTTTTTTCTCAAATAAATGGCAAAATGTAAGGATGGCCATACATCTTAAAGTTGATTGAATCTATTGTGTATTATGTGTTAGGCCAACCTAATGACATCCATACACCAATGTAGGAGAGAACTAATTGGGCATTTTGCTCCCGGGAGATAAGCTGGCCATATACACTAAGCTTCCTGTGCTCTTTGAAAGAGCAACTGGCAGGACCGTCTGGCAGCGGCTTTTCTCCCTGTTGAACAAAAGGATTGGCTCATTGAATTCCAACAGTCCAATCCACATGACCTCTGACATCTTCTCTCGGGAGACAATTGGGAAGCCCCTCATGCACCTTAAATGGTTGATCCTATCGAAATCTGTGGATTCCATTTGGGGGCCTTTTACATATGCTTGGATGTCCATTCGTAACGCTCATTTGGCTGATGGCTTCTGAATGTGTTTGGCCATCTTACCACCATCCTTGATGCTTTTTCTCCATGTATGAACCATAAAATAGCTCACCGACACGGTGTAGGCCAAATTTTATGAGTCGATGTGAGAGAAAGTCCCCAGAATTCACTCTTTGGTGCCGACATGACTGTAATATTTTCTCCCGTATGGCGATAAGTAAAGTAAATTCTCCCATATGTTAGGTCTGGTAATGGCAGCTGTATTCACGTGTTCTGTCAGACTGCAGATCTGGGCAGTCATTTTGTTTACGCGCTGTAGAAAAGACGAGGAAACAATGAAATATTGTCTGTTTGGCATCACAATGCGGAGGTGAGAAATCATAGTTTAATAACACATTATTCCCATCTATAATTATCCAGCTGGTGCGAGCCGCTAAGTTATTCTAATGAAGGCACTACAACTGTACTTTTCTTCTTCGCCCCCTCCCAAATGCTTTTTCTTTTGTGTATAGATTATACATAAAAGTCTTTTCCCTCTTTTATTCAGTGTATCAAACACACTTTGAAATGCTAATTATTCCATTTACTTTCATTAAAATTCAAATTGCTGAGTGAAGATGTGGATAAGGGTCGCGGAATAATCAATCTGAAGTGAAGATATTGCCTCAATTATGCCTCTGTCTTTTAACAAGGAAATCAGCACTCTCTGATCCTTGCTGACGGAGGTAGAGTGCAATGTTCTGATTGTGGCCTGCATTTAATGGGCTATTTCTTATTCTGTTTTGTGCCCCTTTGACCGCAGGAGAATACTGGTAGTCAATTAAGGGTTATAAATGGAGCAAAAGTAACCTTTTATTTCCTGTGAAGTTCCCCAATAAAAAAAGACAGATCTGGGAAGCTGTGTTCAGCCATGAATAACATTTGCTGCAAGCTCTTCAGGCACAAGTAGGAGGTGAAAAGGCCATTAGCCCTTTCCTTCCCGGATGCTGGAATTACTTGAATATAGTGCCTGGCTGCAAACGGTACAATCCCTTTAACCCGGCATCGCCTGGTGGGCATATAACCTACATTGTAAATTATCGCTTTCAACACAGATGACTGGCTTAACTGTACCTTATCAAACAATTTTGGGTTTTATTGCGTTCCATTTGTCCACTACTTTTTGGTAATGCAAAAATTGGTAAGACTTGTGCCGACATCTGCAACTCAAGGAAAGAAAAAAAAAAAAAAAAACAACCACCAGAACTATAGACCCAATCCAAAGAAATTAGGAGCACGGATATACGTTTAAAATATTACTTTATTTGTAGTGGTAACAACATATTTTATGTGCACATGTTTGAAAACATAAAATACCAAAAGTGACAAATATAAAAAATCTCCAATGTGTATAAAAAAACCTAAATGGGCATAAGGTGCACCATGAAAGGAAAAATAATTCCACAGGACTCCTACAGATAAAATTTGAATATATATGTATTCCACAAGTGATAACAAAAATATATAAAAGTTGTGTAAAAACAAGGAATATGGGGCTAAATGTATAACCCACGACGTGAGCAGATATAGTTGGCTAAAATTTGTGCAAAAGTGCAATGTGCCAAAGATGAAGCAAAGAAAGCAAGGTGCCATGATTAAAAAAAAAAAGTAAAAAAGAACGTGGAGAGGAATACTTAGGAGTTCCTGTACCTTTAAGGTGTCACCAGATCCAAACAATGCGCACCCCGACGCGCGTTTCGGATGTAAAATCCTTCATCAGGGGACGACCCTATAAAGTGTTTACAAATTTCCTGCTTAACTCAAGGAAAGAACACGTGCCCATTAAAGTCTTTGGTGCTATTCACTTTTTCGTTGTGTTTTTCATTTAGCGAACCCTACATTGAGCAAGGGGTTGGACACGATGACCCTGGAGGTCCCTTCCAACTCTATCATTCTATGATTCTTGGATTTCTTTGCCATCCATATGTCCATGACAGTATCATGTAGACATGATCATTTTTGAACTGAGTTAAGGATCAAAATTACCAATATGTCTATGGGTCTTTGAAAATCACAGACGGCACATGGATAGCATCAGTGTGAAATCTGGGCACTTCCAATAATTAACACTGCAATAAATAGGGGATGCTTTGTGGGCTTTTTTTTTTTTTTTTTTTTTTTTATACATGAAAAATCCTTAATGAAACTGACGATAACACTGACCAACCACTAATGAAACTCTGATCCAATAAACAGATGAACAATGGTGCATGTTTTTACTTACGATACAGATCACAGATGTCTAAAAAAAGCCTCAGGATGCACAATTCAAGATCCGACTACAAAGTTGGTTTGTAGTCTGTTACCATGGAGACACATGTTCTTTTTTTTATTTCAGAACCATTTTAATAACAAAAAGAAAGAAATTTTAGAGTTTTGATCTATTTTCTAAGGGGTTCTCTGGTATTACAACATTGTGTTCTGGGTCTCTGACTTAACAGAAACAGGTTAGTGGAGACCTGGTTTCCCAGGAAGACTTTCCATATCCATGGACGGTATATTGATTTCAGACGTTATATGCCCCGATGATCCATATATCTTGTAAAGATTGTTTTAAAATGTTGTATAAAAATAAAGGGTTTCTTTGGACCCAATTCTAATAGGTCCTCAGATCGGTGGTGATTTGACTCCCGGCTCACCTATTGATTGGCTGATTGAAGGGCCTTTTTAGTGCTTTCCTGGCACAGCGCCGTACATTTTGTAGTGGCTGTGCCTGGTACTGCATTTCATTGCATCTTTGTTCAACTTGTATGAATGGGACTGAGGTATTGTATGCAGTACAAAGTGGATGGAACTGTGCCTGGGTAAACAACAAAGAGGCGACTTTCACCGAAGCGCCATCTGCCCCTTTTAATCAGTTAATCGGTGTGGTGGGTGTCTGACCTTCCCTGCTGATAGAGCCTAAGTGTGAGTTTACTGCACATGATTATCATTCCTACAAACTCTCGTTTTCTGATAATCATGTACTACCATGGAGCCAAAAACCTTGTTCTTCCGGAGTAATGATTTTCAAGATTAAGGCTATGTGCACACGTTCAGGAATTCATGCAGAAAATTCCTGTGAAAATCCGGACATTTCTGGCAGATTTCCGCATGAAATCCGCATGCGTTTTTTTGCGTGGTTTTGACGCGTTTTTTGCGCGTTTTTTTCCGGACATTTCCCAATGCATTAGACAGTGGGAAAAAAACGCAAAATTAATGAGCAGGTTCATTATTTTTCCGCAATGCGTTTTTCATGCGGAAAAACGCACATCGTGCGCACAGAAACTGCGGATTTCATTAAAAATGATAGGATGCTTAATGTATGCAGATTATTTGTGTTTTTATAGCGCAAAAACGTTAAAAAACCGCAAATAATCTGCAACGTGTGCACATAGCCTAAAAATCATTGTTTTCAGCAGCACTTTGTCCTCTGTAAGCAGGGCAGAGTGCTGCCGAGAATGGCGGCCTTTGTGCACTTAAAAATGTATTACAGATAGTTATTTTGGCATTAGAGGCGCAGTCGTCGTCTTGTCTAAACAGGCTCTTAAATTACCATTTTTCTCCACAAGTCGTAGGATAAATATTCATTTGGGAAAAGGTTAAGGTGACTCTACAAGGACTTTGAACTCCTTTTCTAGATTTTTTTTTTCACAACCAATGATGTCCAATGTAAACACATTGTTTATTACAAATGGGTTACTTTAATGAAGTATTAATTTTTTTTGGGTGTAGTGCGCTGAACTTTCCCCAATTTACAAAATGCCATCCTGTACACTGTCACTGACTGTTTATTGCAGAAGGGTCTTTAGTATACTCGAGTTCCTCCTTGCTTTAAACTCCACATTGTGATCCTGTTTATTTTCATTTCTCTGCGTTTTTTTCTTCAGTCTGCAATTGGAACAGATTGCACGTTCTGCTCTGTTGATTTTCATACTGCAGATCTTAAACAACAATTTGTTTGCAGGCGGCGAACAGTCTAAAAACAGAATGTTTTCCTGAAACCTGTAAAGGTTCTGTAGTAATAAACGGTGGTGCTTGGATATTGTCATACAGCTGTCTGTAAGAGAAGGAAAAGAGTATTCTGGGCTTTATCCTGTCCTATATTTTTGTGTTGGAGAATGCTTGTTTCCATTTCTATTTTTAATTTGTGACTTGGGCCTCTTTCACATTTCCGTCGGCCCGACGGACGTTGTGCAAATAGTGCCCAACGTGGGCAGCGGATGCAGTTTTCAGACGCATCCGCTGCCCATTATGAGCTCCAAGGAGGAGGGGGCGGAGTCCCGGCCGCGCATGCGCTGTTGGAAATGGCGGTTCCGACGGACGAAAAAACGTTGCGCTGAACGTTTTTTCGTCGCGACGGGCTGCAAAATCCCGTCGCATCCGTTGCACGACCGATGCGACGTGTGGCCATGCGTCGCTAATGCAAGTCTATGGAGAAAAAACATGTTTTTTTTTCTCCAAAACGACACATTGCGACGTTGGCCAACCGACGGAAGTGTGAAAGAGGCCTAAACGGGAAGCTGTCAGCAGGTTTTTTTTAGGCAAAGAGAAGCTGAATCCAGCGATGTATCACTTAGATTACTGGGTGCAGCCGCTCTCACGCAATTTTTAGTTTTCGAAGGAAGCAGAGCTGAGGAAGCTAATCCCGCCCACACCAGGCTCTCCATATACAATGGCTATGGTCACAGAAGGGGGTGTTGCTGCACCAGGAGGGAGGCAGGAGCTGCTATGTCCCAGCTTGATAAGGACATCCCCAAAATCTGTATTTAACCCCTAAAGAATGCGGTCTTCAGATTACATAGCAAAAACCTGATGACGGATTCCCTTTACGATTATGGAAAATGTAGATTAGGAGGGGGTCTAATTGTTCTATAAGAAAAACACAGTTCATGATTCACATGGGGGCGATTCATTAATGACTCCCCTCCCCCCCAAAAAAAAAACCTGTAGTAAAAAGTCACAACATTTTCAAATGGTCCCCAAAAATGGGCAAGGTTGGCATGAAACAGTACGTGGCTAATTCTGCAAAAGTGGTGGCAGGAAAGGAGCAACCTTACCGGCGAGGTGCACGCCACTTAAAGTACCATCTGGCTTGGTTTTTTTATTATTTTACCACCAAAGTGGTGTCACTAATGCATTGTCCTTGCCCCCAGTAAAATTCTTACTAGATGCTATCTTCTGCTGTTCTCTGCGCCATCCCGATCCTCTTCTGTAGTTTGTGATCTCATGGATCGACACCTCACTGATCAGTCTGATTTGTCAGGTCTACGCTTCACTATAGAACACATACCCTGTGAAGTGCATGGTGCTATTCACACATCAGTGTTTTTTTTTTTTTTTTTTTCTTTGCCATGAGTGATAGATCAAAATTTACTCAAACAAGTGCTGGGGGTCCATGAAAATCAGACTGCACATGTATGGCATCAGTGTGCGATCCATGCACAGGCTGTGATTTACATAGTGGTGGATAGGAGAAAGTTTGTTCAAAATAAAAAAAAATTCTCTCTATCTTATCTATCTATCTATCTATCTATCTATCTATCTATATATATATATATATATATATATATATATATATAAATAAAATGATTAGCCAAACACTGAATAAACTGATCATGTTTTAAAATAAGTGAACAATCACGGATGTCTGAATGAGACCTTAGTCAGCAAAAGACTGAAAGACTGTCTAAATCGCCTTTTTTGGAAGTGGGAAATCTCTAGTCTATTATGCTATAGAGCAGAAGGGGCTGAACATGGACATAGTGTTGTGGCAGCCCAATTCATTGTCCGCCTTCACTGCATACAGTAGTCCTTCACTGATAAGACCGCCCACTGGACTCTTAAGCTTAGAGCAGGAATTTGAATGAAAACAGCTGATTCTTTTTATATAAAACTTTACATCAATGTGAGCATTGTTTTTTTCTTTCTGCTCCGTTACATTCCCCTCGCATATAGGACTGCATGTACCATATGACTGGAGCGGGCATATTGATGTGTAGTCGCAATGCCTCCATATGAAGGGCTATCACAGTTCTGTCAGGCCCTGTTATGCCAGTGTAAGTTCAGTCCTGCATTATGCCATGATGTGGCATGGTCACACCTCACTATAAGGAGAGATTCATGTGTGAAGCCCCCCTGGAATAGCGTGCCCATGCCCTGGGCACTGAAATAGGTGAATATCTGCCGTTCTGGATGATGGCCTCTGATGTAGGTTACTATGTGAAAACCTATGTTTACTGTTAAAACCCGAGCTGTGCTAATGTTAATTGTATTTGAGCACTTTTCCTTTGTAAGCAATGCTTTTCTTTTTCTAGCATGTTTCTTCAGTCTGCCTTTGTTCATAAAGCTGAGGGCAGCTTTCCAAGCATTATCCATACTGAATGGGTCTTTGTCGGTATTCTTTTTTTTCCCTCAGTAATACCAGCATTACTGCTGGATTTTCCAGCTCTGAGCTAATGTCTCAATCAGAACATTTAGAAATCTATATATACTTTTCTGCGACTGCTGAGCAGGCAGGAATCAATCAGATGGGTATCCTTTCATAGCCTGGACTAGTGATATATTAGTTGCAGATATGTATCTGTGTACTATGTCTTCTGCTTTCAATAAATCCGCCATTGAAAACCAGCCTGACCAAATGTGCTCAGTTTAACTAAGACAATATACCCGTAGGCAGGATTTCACCCCCAAACTATATATGCATGCAGTTTTTTCAAGCATAAGTCAACCCATACCTTTGCATCGTCAATCCGTTCCTCCCTTACCGAGATATTGGCTCTTGCATTGATATACAAATGGCTGTGGTGAATCCTCTGTCACTCCAGCTCTATTTCCCACCCAGTGCCGCCGCCTCCTGCTTGGCTGACAGCCTCTGTGTGACTTCAGACAAATACACAGTCAGTCAAACAGGAGGAGGTAGCACTGAGTGGGAAATAGAGCTGGTCTGACAGAGGCTTCAGATGTACCATAGTATTTGCATATCAATTCAAAGGCAGATTTAATGGTATTGCTGCACTTGTCTTTTGAAGGAGCTACATTCACATATGAATAGATTGGGGGATGACATACTGCTGACAGATTACCATTAAAGTTTACATGTATACACCCGTTGTCACGTCTCTGCAGTAGGGTGTCTCCTTCCCTGTCACTAACGCTAGGGGCACCCTAGCTCACCCTGTTCCCCGGATTACTTCTGATGGTGAAGATGCCGGAGCTACATACCTTGCCTTAGCTCCAGAATCTGCCCTCAGTCTGTACCTTTACCCCACCCAGGGAAGAGGGGATAGTAGTAGTACTGTAATACACCAACCAGATTAACATGGTCAAGATGGTCAAGGTTCACGATCTGAGGGACTACCCAGATGTACTTAGTTAGACACAGTAATTTTGAGTTAGAAGATCCACTGCTGGTCTGGTAGTACAGTTCATTTATTGTTATATGGTAGTGTATAAAGATGATGTGTCAAGTGGCCAGTTATTGCTCATGTTTTATTCCCGAGGCATTCAGTTTTTTGCTCTTTATTTTTCTTAAGATTCGGCATATGGTTTTAGCGTTATATGTCTTTTTTATTTGGTGCAGTTTTTTCATGTTCTTTCCCAAAGTGGTGGTGCTCACAGGGTAATTATGTAGAGTAGCCTAAACACCCTCTCCCAAAGAATCCTGTGAGTAACGCGTCCTTGTAAAGACTATAAAAAATTAGCACTAAATAAAAAGACCTGCATCTCTGTGATCATATGGTGAATGAAAAAGAAACCAAAAAAAAGGAATAGTCGAGCAGAAGAATAAAATAAAAGCTAAAACTGACCACTTTTGACTTGGTGACAGGTCCTCTTTAAAGATGTAGAGGAGGGACTGTAAAGGTCTAGCACAGCTTTCCTATGTGATATATTTTTTTTCTTTTAATATAAACAAAAATAGCCAAATATCTGATGGCTGCAGATCCTCTTTCTTTGATATTGTTTGCCAAGTTCACATCTCTGTATCTTCGGTTCAAGTGCTGCCCTTAAAAAAAGGGTATAGCAATAGGATCACTTTCATTCAATAGGGCAGTGGAAGTGAAAGTCCATAGCTTCAATGCCTTCATCTTGCAGGAACTGCTGACACACTCCAGCCACATGAGATCTGGCATTGTCCTGCATTAGGAGGAACCCAGGGCCAACTGCACCAGCATATGGTCTCACAAGGGGTCTGAGGATCTCATCTCGGTACCTACCTCTGGTGAGCACCTGGAAGACTATATGGCCCTCCAAAGAAATGCCACCCCACACCATTACTGACCCACTGCCAAATCGGTCATTGTGAATGATGTTGCAGGCAGCAGATCGCTCTCCATGACGTCTCCAGACTCCAACCCATCAGTCACATGTGCTCAGTGTGAACCTTCTTTCATCTGTGAAGAGCACAGGATGCTGGTGGCGAATTTGCCAATGTTGGTGTTCTGTGGCAAATGCCAAGCATCCTGCACAGTGTTGGGCTGTGAGCATAACCCCCATCTGTGGATGTCGGGCACTCAGACCAAATTTCTAACCGTTTGTGCAGACACATGCACATTAGTGGCCTGCTGGAGGTCATTTTGCAGGGCTCTGGCAGTGCTCTTCCTTTTCCTCCTTAATAATAATCTTTATTTTTATATAGCGCTAACATATTCCGCAGCGCTTTACAGGTTGCACACATTATCGTCGCTGTCCCTGTTGGGGCTCACAATCTAAATTCCCTATCAGTATGTCTTTGGAATGTGGGTGGAAACCGGAGTGCCCGGAGGAAACCCACGCAAACACGGAGAGAACATACAAACTCTTTGCAGATGTTGTCCTTGGCGGGGCTTGAACCCAGGACCCCAGCGCTGCAAGGCTGCTGTGCTAACCACTGCGCCACCGTGCTCCTTGCACAAAGGCTGAGGTAGGTCCTGCTGCTGGGTTGTTGCCCTACTACGGCCCCCTCCACGTTTCCTCGTGTACTGCCCTGTCTCCTGGTAGCGCCTCCAGCCTCTGGACACTACGCTGACACACAGCAAACCTTCCTGCCACAGCTCGCATTGATGTGCCATCCTGGATGAGCTGCAATACCTGAGCCACTTGTGTGGGCTGTAGAGTCCGTCTCATGCTACCATGAGTGTGAAAGCACAACCAACATTCAAAAGTGACCGAAACATCAGCCAGAAAGCATTGGTACTGAGATGTGGTCTGTGGTCTCCACCTGCAGAACCACTCCTTTATTGAGTGTGTCTTGATAATTGCCAACAATTTCCATATGGTGTGTGTGTGTGTGTGTGTGTGTGTGTGTGTGTGTGTGTGTCTGTGTGTGTATGTATATGTACATCTTTGAATTTTTTTTCCTTCACTAATTGAATCTACTATTGAAAAAAAAAAAATTAGTCCATTCACGCCTTTGGGTATAAAAATACCAAAGCTGTGTTTTAGTCTTGCATGTGGATGACAAGTAAAAAAAAATCCATTGTTACGAGATGAGACTCCGGACGCTTTTTTTTTTTTTTTTTGTATGCCCGTGTAAACCCGGCCTCAGACACAATTTTACCCATGAAATGCATCACTGCCCCTGATGAGGGATGTGATCATGGCGTGTATGACTCTCGCGGTCCTCTGTAGAGGTTTTGTCACACCCGCCACTCATAGAATCATATGTGCTGGCACAATCACTGTAGTTGCATCGCTTTTTATACATGTATGAAAAATCTTTCTGAACTAGCGGGCTGGCCTAGTGGAGGGAAAGGCATTTTAATGCCACATATGCTCAACCTCCATTTTTAGCAGTGACATTTTAATGATAGGAAGTCTGCAAAATTATTTGCCATCAATTGTGAAGGCAATAACAAGCCTTGGTGGTTTTTCACACTCTCTGTGTTAAGTGCTTTCAGAATGACAGCGTAAACTGTGTTCGAGAACTCCAAGGAAGTAAAACTGATTAAAATGTTCATGCTTGAATGCGGCTGATGGAATAGTTCATTTGGACTTTCCATACCTCCTGCAGCTCGAGCTGAAATATTAAAATTCAGTGGATTTAAATCTCTCTCCCCTCAGCTCAGGGAAAAAACATTACATTTTAATAGGTTTGAAACTCATAATTCATTGGTTTGGAGCAGCACATATTAAATCTATTTAAATATTACTTAGGTGGTGACTTAAATGATTTTCTTTTTTTTTTCTTCATCTTTTAACATTCTTTGTTCAAAATCACAGCGCTTTTTTTATTTTTATTTTTTTTTTTCATGTGCTGGAAAATAAAATGTATTGCTTTTTCAAATTTTTCATGTTGCTTGCTTAATAATTTTCTTCATGGAATTGTGTATCCATTGACACTGAAATATTTAGTAAATTGCCCTGAATTATGAAATGTATTTTTTTTTGTTTTTTTTGTTTTTTTTTAAGATGCCCCCTCCACAAAGAGAACCGTTCTTTTTCATAGCCCATTTTTATGAAATGTGTGTTCTTTTTTGAGCGGTACATAAAAAGCATAATCTATGTATTTGTGTACCGTAAATAATAATCTATTTTAGGCACACATTCTTAAAATCTATATGAAATGTACGTATATTCGTACTTGTATGTATCCTCTAGAAAACTGGATTGCCTTTCCAAAATGGTGCCGCACGTCGGACTCCCACCGCTCTGTTAATTCCCGATTTGGCTGCTGCAAAAATCCGAGCGCAGCGCTCAGCGGTCAGACATGTGTACAGCTGCTCAGAGTAGGTGGCCAGAACCGTTTTTCCTCCATCCGAGAAAATGTTTCCACCTTCTCGGTTTGTGCAAAGTCTGACCACACTCTGATGTCATCCGAGTGCAGTTTGGTGTTTTCCACTGTCCCATAGACTTTCATTGCCAATTTTAATCCAACGCTAGGATCAAAATCTGACATACCTCTGATCCAAGGTAAAAAATCAGACGTGCACAGCTTGTTAGAATATCATGGGCACACGTGTCGTCAGGGAAAACCACCAATAGCACTTGTCTGATGTAATCGGTCGTGAGTACGAGCCCTTAAAGGGATAAAAGTTCCCCCTAATGGTGTGGGTCCAACTGCTGGCTCCTGCACCAATCAACAAGTTTTCACGGATAGGTGATAATTTTGTTTTCACCAGACAACCCCTTTTTAACTGGTTTTGAGACCTTGCAGGGAAAAGCAAATTACAAGATGGCAATGTTCCCTAAAAATTGTGGTGGGCCACTGGGGAGGTGCCAGATGTTGCAGTAGGGCCAGCTGGGGAATATAGTCCCACTGGCAGCAGATAATGATGTCACGGTAGCTGAAGTGTCCAGAACAATTGTCAATAGCGGAAGGTGGCACTTGTGGATGGTATAGGACCCCCTGGGGGCACTCCTGTAGCGGTGGTGTCTGGGTGCAGGTTTTGGGGCGTCCGTGGTGTTTGTGCACTCTTAAACAGCCAGACACACAGGTGAATTTGTAAACATAACAATTTTACTGAAAGAGGTAACCAGGTACAGTCTGTCTCTTAAAGGCAAAGTTCACAGTATATTGTGCATCTGAAAGTAGTGATTCTCTCTTCATGAGACAAGCGAGGTTATGGCCTCTCAGGGCGGCTGGAGCAGAGTTCTCTTCACTTGCTATTAGAGGAAGTGCTATGCGCGGTCCAAGAAATATTAGGCTAAGTTCACACTTGCGTTGTGCAGTCCGTTCAACACATCCGTTAAACGGACTGCACTAGCGCAAGTGCCGACGTTTGCACAGCGCTAGCGCAGATAGAGCATCTGCTAGCTCCATCTTCGCTAGCAGTGACGGACCCGGAAACGCTGCAGCCCGCGTCTCGGGTCCGTCACTCAATGACGGCACATCGCTAGCGCACGCCCATTGTGGGCGTGCGCTAGCGATGCGTCCGACATTGTAGTCTATGGCGGCGTTAACGGACTACGTTGCACCGCGTTATACCGCGGTGTAACGTAGTCTGTTAAACGTACCGCCATAACGCAATGTGAACCCAGCCTTACACATACCGATGTAAATTCCTGACCAGAACCTGAATGTGGCCTGAAAAGTAGTATTCCAAATTACTCCGTGAATCATTTTGAACAGATGGAGATTAGCAATGAGCGAATGTGCTCGGATAACGTGTCCCTGCTTATCTCGGGCCTGCTCCAATAATTGTTGGCGTCCCCACAGCTGCATGATCGGCAGCTGTTAGACATCCGCAACACATGTGAAATATGCAGTCGAGGGGACGCCAACATATTATCCGAGCATCTCTGGCGTGCTTGAATAAGAACACCCGAGCATGCTCGCTCATTACTAATGGAGACCCATCATGGCTGATGGGGTAAACTCATTAGAAATGTTAATGGATTTTTTATTTGAGCCATGGTTTTTCTTTTTTATTCTGTAGCAATGCGTTTGATGAGACTCTTGTAGAATCTCATTACTTAATGGTGTTTATCTGCGTCCCTCCTGTGGCCAGTCTGGGAAATTGGTTTTCTGCCTAAATTTTATCTTTTAGATTCCTTACTGGTTCTTACTTTTATTTCATCATTAGTCGTCTTGTTGATTGTAGCTGTCCCCGTCTACTCCCTGCGCTCTCCCAAGATTTCAGGTCAGGGTTTGTAAAAATTACTATGTATGCTTGGAGCAGCCACACACCAGAAGGCGCAAAAATCTAGTGATATGTGTTGGAGAGGAACGTTTTTTTTATTTTTTTTGGGTAATATTATCCTTTGACATTCATAATCTCCTCTTCTGACTAGCTTATGCCCAAGTCAGGAGTTCTGGGTTGCGGGTTCTGTTCCCCAAGACTTGACCAAGTTATTCTCCAGCTAATGGACAGCACTGGACTGTGGAGACAAAAGAAAAATCAAATAAGTGTTTCAAGTATATTTTTGTGCTTGATTGACGTTAATCCAAGCATTTATATAGTACTAGATGGTGGCCCGATTCTAACGCAATGGGTATTCTAGAATATGTATGTAGTTTATTGATGAAGATGTAAGAATAATGCAACGAATACATACGATTTTCCGGGTAAAATATATACATTATCATTAAATTTTATTGCTCATAGAACTTAATACAACTGAACAAAATTATTAAACAGATCATCAAAATATATAAACCATTACATGAATATCTTACTGTATTTAAATAAATCGGACGAAAGAAGTACCTTGACACTATAATATATTTGTGCGTGGCATTGTGACTGACAGAACTGCGCCTGTCGCTGATGCCAGCCGCCTGCGACCAATCAATCAGCGACGTGGGATTTTCGTTACAGACAAACAGACAGAATTAGACAATTTTAGATAGTAGACTAGATGGTGGCCTGATTCTAACGCCTCAGGTATTCTAGAATATGTATAGTAGTATATAGCACAAACCACGCAGTATATAACATAGCCCACGTAGTATATAGCAATGTGGGCACCATATCCCTGTTAAAAAAAAAAAAAAAAAAAAGAAACAGAGAGAATTAAAATAAAAAATAGTTATATGCTCACCTTCCGTCAGCCCCGGATCCAGCTCAGGCGTTTAGCGATGCTCCTCGCAACTCTCCGGTCCCAAGAATCCATTGCGGGAATAACACGTGATGATGTAGCGGTCTCGCGAGACTGCTACGTCATCTCTGGTCATTGCCGCAATGCATTCTTGGGACTGGAGAGTTGCGAGGAAAGGGATAGGTGCTGGAAGGTGAGAATATAATTATTTTTAATTTTTTAAATTATTTTTAACATTAGATCTTTTTACAATTGATACTGCATAGGCAGCATCAATAGTAAAAAGTTGGTCACACATGGTTAATAGCGGTGTTAACTGACTGCGTTACACCGCGTTATGCCGCTGTGTAACGCAGTCCGCTTAACGGACTGCTAAACCGCTATTGGGCACTGACTGGAGGGGAGTAGGGAGGGGCGAATTCGCGGCCCGGACTGTGCCCGTCTCTGATTGGTCGCGGCCGGCCGCGACCAATCAATCAGCGACGCTGGATTTCCGTGACAGACAAACAGACGGAAGTGACCCTTAGACTATTATATAGATAGATTGATGAGCTTAGGGGCCAAGAGATGGAGAGGATGATGCAATACATACCATTGCTTTGGATTAGAATTTGTAAAAAGATTACAAATAATGGGAGGATCAAAAAAATAGAAAAAAAAAATTTTGTTCTAGACCTTGTATAAATTCCAAAAGAGCCTTAGGGTACCGTCACACAGTGGCATTTTGATCGCTACGACGGCACGATTTGTGACGTTCCAGCGATCTCGCAGTGTCTGACACGCTCCTGCGATCAGGGACCCCGCTGAGAATCGTACGTCGTAGCAGATCGTTTGAAACTTTCTTTCGTCGTCTAGTGTCCCGCTGTGGCGGCATGATCGCATGGTGTAACAAAGGTGTGCACGATATTGTATACGATGTGCGCATAGTAACCAACGGCTTCTACATCGCACATACGTCATGAACTTATCGCTCCAGCGTCGTACATTGCAAAGTGTGACAGCAGTTTACGACGCTGGAGCGATATTGGAGCGATGCTGGAGCGTCACGGATCGTGCCGTCGTAGCGATCAAAATGCCACTGTGTGACGGTACCCTAAGTCTGTCTATTCTTCCCCTCATACTGTACATTCATTTGTCAGTCATTCCTTTCTTAGGGTTTCCAACAAGGAAGTCATTTGTCTGCTTGTGGCGGTTCAGGCATGTCATTGTGCTAGGTGTCATGTGTCAGCGCCTGATGGCCTTCAGATGGAACAAAGGCCGTCTGTCTTCTAATTGACCTGCAGCAACAACAACACAAAACCGTGTAGTCATGAAAGAAAGTGTTAATTAACATTTCTAGACGTGGATTATTACTAGGTGTGTAGAATCGGTGAAGACTAATGGATAAATGTGTATTAAGAAGTGTAAAAGTTCACATTTCTCGCACCCTGTGATACATAAATTTGTGTCCATTATTGTTCTATGTATGTAGAGTGTCAGGCTTGTTTTGTTTTTTATTTGATAGTGTATGAAGAATATTTTTTTATTTTACATGTATAGCACTTTACAGACCTCATCGTCATCACTGTCCCCATTGGGGCTCACAACTGAAATTCCCTAAGCGTTTCTTTGGAGTGAATGGAAAATGGAGTACCCAGAGGAAATTCGCGCAAACACCCTTACAGATGTTGTCCTTGGTGAGAAAGTAACTCAGGACCTTAGCACTGCAAGGCTACTGCGCTTACCCGCTGAGCCACCATGATAGAGATATATACACCGCAGCGCATCCTGTCTCTGTTTTTAACCAAAATACTGCCCCCATGTGGTTGGATGACAACTAACACCTGTATGTATGTATGTAGGCCAAGTAAGGCTACTTTCATACATCACTTTTTTTTTTTGCTGTCCGGCTCAATCCAGTGATTTAAAAAAAAAAAAAAAAAAAAAAACGGATACGTCGCAAATTGTGAAAAACTGATGCAATGGATCAGTTTTTTCGCCGGATCCAACTAGCTGATCCATCTAAGTGGATCCTAGGGGAGGAGAGCGAGAGAGAGACCCACCCGAGAATGGAAAACGCATGCTTAGTTTTAAAAAAAACAAAAAACGAATCGGTTGCCGGATTCTGTCATTTGACAGAGCCGGCGCCATAGGGTTCCAGTATAGCAAACGAGGGACAGCGACGGATCTGTCGCTGTCCATTTTTTTGACGGACACAAAAAACGTTATTATGTCCCATTTCTCCGGCCGCTGGAAATACAATTTTCGATGGATCCATCGAAAAACGGATGAAACTAATACAAGTCTATGAGAAAATAACGCATCCAGCGGCACGTAGTGCCCGATCCGTTTTTTAAAAATTTGATGGATTGTGCATGACGGCCAAAAACTGATGTGTGAAAGCAGTGGTGGGGGATCTTTGCAACTAACGGTTTATTCTGTAGCTGAGACTGTTTGTGTGCGCCAGTTAAAGGGCGAAAAACGCAGCTGCAATGAAGCACGTTTTTGCCCGATTTGAGTGAAGTGAATGGTGAAAAACTAAAGGTACCATCACACTCAGCAACTTTCCAATGATCACGACCAGCGATACGACCTGGCCGTGATCGTTGGAAAGTCCTTGTGTGGTCGCTGGAGAGCTGTCGCACAGACAGCTCTCCAGCGACCAACGATGCCGAAGTCCCCGGGTAACCAGGGTAAACATCGAGTTAATAAGCGCAGGGCCGCGCTTAGTAACCCGATGTTTACCCTGGTTACCATTGTAAATGTAAAAAAAAAAACATACTCACATTCCGGTGCCTGTCACGTCCCCGGCGTCCGCTTCCCTGCACTCCTCCTGCATCCTGTGTAAGCGCCGGCCGTAAAGCAGTTTGGTGACGTCACCGCTGCGCTCTGCTTTACGGCCGGCGCTGACAGTGCAGGGAAGCGGACGCCGGGGACGTGACAGGCACCGGAATGTGAGTATGTAGTGTTTTTTTTTTTTTTTTTTTACATTTACAATGGTAACCAGGGTAAACATCAGGTTACTAAGCGCAGCCCTGCGCTTAGTAACCCGATATTTACCCTGGTTACCAGTAAACACATCGCTGGATCGGCGTCACATACGCCGATTCAGCGATGTCAGCGGGTGATCCAGCGACGAAATAAGGTGCTGGCCTTCTAGCTCCGACCAGCGATGTCACAGCAGGATCCTGATCGCTGCTGCGTGTCAAACACAACGATATCACTATCCAGGACGCTGCAACGTCACGGATCGCTATCGTTATCGTTGTAATGTTGTTCAGTGTGAAGGTACCTTAAGAGAATTGACATGCTGCACATAGCTTATTTGTGATGTGCAGAAAATAATGTGTGCATGACACTTCAGGTTTCTCATTCACTTTGCTGGCATCAGGATTGCTTCTCTAGAAAATCTGCATGGCAAAAAACGCACCAAATCTGCAACATGTGCAGAAGCCCTATGATTGATGCCGTGTAGTGGAGGGAGGCACTTGCTACACTTAGGCTATGTGCACACGTTGCGGATTGGTGTGCGTATTTTTCCGCACTGTTTTTGCAAACTCCGCAGGTAAACTGCACTACGGATTACCTGCGGATTCCACTTTCAGTTTTACACCTGTGGATTCCTATTGAGGAGCAGGTGTAAACCACTGCGGAATCCGCAGAAAGAATTGACATGCTGCGGAAAAAACAACGCTGCCTTTCCGCGCAGTTTTTTTCCGCACCATGTGCACTGCGGATTTTGTTTTCCATACGTTTACATGGTACTGTAGAACGCATGGAAAACTGCTGCAGATCTGCAGCGTCAAATCCGCAATGTGTGCCTTATAGTAAGCGCCAACATCAAAGGAAAAGGCGCTAGCAAGCACAAGAGGTTCCGTGAATTGCGGTTTCTGTGCTTGCAAGTCCCTGCTGCCAATGCAAATGGGGTAGGTAGTCGTTGGCATGACATAAGAACTTTGCACTTAAAGGGATTGTTTGGCCTTGGGCGAAAAGTCTGCAATCATTCTATATAGATGGTAATTTGTAAATCCTCAAATTTCACGCTGTGAGTTTTCTCCGTTGCTGGTCATGTGACCGTAGGGGAGTTGATTTGCATAATTCCTGCCACATTCCGACTAGACTTGTCCGGCTTTGCTTAATACACTTGCATTGATTGAAGCAGCACCCATCTAGTCAGCATGTGACTGCATGTATGAAGATCGCATACTTGCAGCCAAGTACCCAGCGCTATCATCGGAGAATCCTCGGAGTGTGCACGATGTGAGGGTGCATCCATTAAGTGGATGCTTTTTCCATTAATCACAAATCTGAAATGGTGTGTGTGTGTGTGTGTGTGTTTATAGTATGTGTGTATAGTATGTGTGTGCGCAAGACACTGTCTGATTAGGACAGACTATGTCCTGGCTAGAGTGAGCCTCTAATAAGATCTACAACGATCAGCTGTAACTTGTGATGAAATCCAGTTGAAAATGTTTAATTTCCCAGCAGTGACAATAAAATGTCAGTCAAGCCGCATGCAAATTAGATTGGTGGCGCATTGGGGGAGTGTCAGTGCATTCATACTAATTTGCATATGGCATGACTTGTTTTCCTGGCACTATCCCATTGGATTACTACAAAACTGGTGTGATGTTTGTTGTTTTACTAGGCCGTGTACCGCCATAGCACTGGTCTCGTTAGTAATACGACCCTGACTGGTTCCCATGAACGTTGTCACACTTTTCCTCCATGGCTTGTAATATTTTAGATTATTTCTTGTTTTATTGGAATTTGAAACAAAGCAAGTTTTTGTATTTCTGTCTTAACTGATCTCCGATCGATTTCCACACCCGGGTCATGGTGCGAGTATATAATATCACAAGATATGTAGCGGCCGGGCTTTCAGAGTCTTGGCTGCAGAGCTCGGCCGGATTGGCGCAGGTCAAGCTCTCCCAGTTGCCCCCTCTCCAGGGCTTTCTGTACGTATTGCCAGTGTGCTGGTAAAAAATGACTTTAAGCTCTTGTCAGCGCAGCTACTGGTGCGTGCAGCACAGTCCCACTCAGATAAACCTGTCACAACAAGAGAGGAGTACAAGGGCAGGCCTCTAGCTTTTCACTCGAGCATCACTAAACGTGTACAGAGTGCCCAATTATTTCAGCATTATTGAGCAAGCCTACAGGAGAACCCATGCCTTGCTACATTAGATTTTCTTTAGTAATTTGCTCAAGTACCGCTGAGGACACTTAAAGAGCTTAAACCGGTGGCTGCAACCAGTTCCCTTTCTGAGTTGTTAATTCAGGTTTTTGCTTTCAAATTAACTCTCTCTGCATGCTGTGCAACAGGGCGAAAACTTCCGCGCTAATTTTCTTCATTTAGACGTTTCCTTTTTTCCGTTGCTACTTCTGAAATGTATATATTTAAGGAGTTTACCGGTTGTTATACTATTCTGTACTTGATGGCAAATTTTACCTGGTTAAAGGGAACCTGTGACCCCCAAAATCGATGGGGAGGTAAGCTCACCGTCATCAGGGGCTTATCTACAGCAGGGGTGTCAAACTGCATTCCTCGAGGGCTGCAAACAGGTCATATTTTCAGGATTTCCTTGTACTGCACAGGTGATAATTTAATCACCTACACAAATAATGAGTTGGTGATTAAATTATCACCCGTGCAGTACAAGGAAATCCTGAAAACATGACCTGTTTGCAGCCCTCGAGGAATGCAGTTTGACACACCTGATCTACAGCATTCTGTAATGCTGTAGATAAGCTGCCGATGTTACCTGAAAGAGGAGAAAAAGACGTTATATTATACTCACCCAGGGGCGGTCCGGTCCGATGGGTGTCTCAAGTCCGCTCCGGCGCCTCCCATCTTCATTCCATGACGTCCTCTTCTGGTCTTCACGCCGCGGCTCCGGCGCAGGCATACTTTGTCTGCCCTGTTGAGGGCAGAGGAAAGTACTGCAGTGTGCAGGCGCCGGAAAGGTCAGAGAGGCCCGGCGCCTGCGCACTGCAGTACTTTGCTCTGCCCTCAACAGGGCAGACAAAATACGCCTGCGCCGGAGCCGCAGCATGAAGACAAGAAGAGGACGTCATGGAATGAAGATGGGAGGCGCCGGAGCGGACCTGAGACACCCATTTGACCAGACCGCAGCGGGACCGCCCCTGGGTGAGTATAATCTAACCTTTTTCTCATCTTTCATCTTTCTCATCTTTCATCTTTACAGAATGCTGCAGATAAGCCCCTGATGACGGTGAACTTACCTCACCATCGATTTTGGGGGTGACGGGTTCCCTTTAATATCTCGGCTTTTCAACTTTTTTCTCCCTTGTCAAGCGATGTCTGTCATGTGGCAGAGTAGGCTGGGTTTAGAAAACCTGGACCTTCTCAATAGTGCTATCCAAGAGAACAATAACACTTTTTTTTTTTTTTTTTGCAGCATGTTTTTATGCAAATAAGAATCTTTTTACAGGAGTGGGAAAAGCTATGAGATTTCAGAATATCTCCCGCACAAGCTATTTTTTTTTTTTTCCTTACTGAATTTGAAAAGTGCAGCATTTTTGAAATCCGCGCAATGTCCATTCTTTCAGCTTTTTTTGCAGCATTTTTCACTTAACAGAAAGCAATGAGAGCGCAATAATGGTGCCACTGACAGGTTTTGCGGCTTTTTTTGTGGTGTTTTTGATGAATATAACTAACCTTTAATAACGGTGTATTCAGCAAAAAAATGCCACAAAAATGTTGGAAAACATGTTTTTTGAACACGGCGGTTTTACTGCCAAGAAAGCAGGTTTTGGCTACCGGAAATAAATGGTTCTAATGGTGAGGCGGCTGCAGTCCGTGCCGGGGCGCAATTGCATCCGCCGGTATATACGTGCTGAGCGGTGACTGAAGCCATGCTGGCACCACCCCTATGACCGGATGCCGAACGCTGCTGACGGGGGAATAGTTACCGTAATCTCTACCCGGCAGCTGGGCTCTCATTGCCGCCACTGCACGATGTCGAATGCTATTAAGCCACGGATTAACCCCATATCTGCAGGTTAATGACATTATTTTACATAACGAGTTCCCTTATTTTTTTTTTCTTTTGAATTGTATTTCACTTTTTCTTTTCTAGTTTTATACCTGAAACATATAAACAATATGGAGAGCTGTTACTGTTGTATTAAGTGTATTTTGTGGCATACGTTATAGCATCAAGGCCTGTGCAAGATGTAGACAACTAGACTGCGGATGTGACCGACCCAAGAAAGGTCTCTGCTGTGCAATCTCCTAGTAATGAAAACCAGTGGCGTAAATCTTTCTAGTCACTCACGGCCCGCTGGTTTATATGCTTTTCTCTTCCACTGACATTATGCATGAGTTTTATGACCTTTTTTCATTATGCTGAGCAAGTTCAAGATCTCTGTTTATTTTTTCACAGCAGCAACAACTCCAAGCTCAGCATCTGTCTCATGGGCATGGTCTCCCGGTGCCTCTGACTCCGCATCCTTCTGGCCTGCAGCCGCCCACCATCCCACCTATCAGTAGCAGTGCTGGATTGCTGGCCCTTTCCAGTGCCCTCTCTGGACAGTCCCACCTTCCTATCAAGGATGAGAAAAAGCACCACGACAGTGACCATCAAAGAGGTGCGAAGGACAGCTGCTATGCATGTCTGATTACGTGTTGTCAGTGTCTGTATTCTGAGACTAACTTTCTTTTTTTTCTTCTTTTTAATCTATATGTATTGTGACTTTTCCTGGACTATCTCCTTGCAGATAGAGACTCCATAAAGGTAAGATTTGTTTTAATATTTTATCGTTCATCCATATTTATGATCTATGTATTTATTTGCAAATGATGCCGGTGATATTCTGTTCAGGCTCCATTAGTGCAGAGCTCTGATCAGTGACCACGGCTTGTACACACACTGTAGAGAAGGATTATAGTCGGGGGTAGGCAGCGGGATTACAGTTCGCTCACTGTGCACCGCCCCAGTGACTGCAAGCAAGCGGCTGCAGAGCAAATATGACTCCGCTTTCTCCCTGCAGCCGCATTTCCAATTAAACTGCTGAACATGTTTCACTGTATTAACCTACAGAATATCACTATGTCCGCAAGTAAGTACCATATAGTATTCCATTTTTTTCCACCTGATAGGTTCCCTTTAACTATTAGTCTATTTTTCTTTATGAACAAGGCCTTTTATTTAGCAATTCTGAGACTAATATTCTGCGAATTGGATTCATAGCATGTGCCTATATTGCTGTCTGGGTACACCCATTCATTCACCACCCTGCTCTCCAGTATTCTGCAGGGGGCGCATTGTCTCTAGGGGGGAAACTGCCCATTATGGGGCCTGTTCTGCCATATGAGCTTCTGTGTGTAGAGATTCAGCAGGGGTTTATCGTACAATACAGTATAGTACAGGCAGTGTATTCCATAGCCATTCAACATGGATCCTGAATACCGATATTTGCCGAAAACCTAATTTTCTGTGAACCAGGCACGAATGGATTCACATGGGAAGTGGTCTGTATGGTTCTTATAATGCACTCCCACAGCTAAAAGATTGCGATTCTGATCAGATACTAAAATGGGTTGCTATACACTTACAATACATCTTCAGTAGTTGTCCACTTAGCACCAGTTGGCTTGACTGCATTTGCTCCCGACCACTTTTTGCACACGCACGCTCGGCACACCGTGCAAGTGTTCTGTATTGGGAAGGGCGAAGGCTGCCAGACGTTTGGGTCCAGGTTCTCCAAAGGTGGCATTTTCTTCTGATGTTAGGGAACTGGCGATTTTAAGATTAGAACTTGATAAGATATGACAATTTAAGATTAGCAATATTGGCATAACTAGAGTGTTTCTCTTTAAAGGGAGTCTGTCACCGTCCGAACTCTGATTAAAACACTTGTGTAGGTATGTAGGAGATTTGGCCACCGATTAAAATAAATTATATATATATACATCTATAATATAACGCTGGGAGCGTCACTCTGTCCGAAGCCTCTATAGACTGCGCAAGCGCCGGCGCAGTCTGGGCCTCACAGAGCGACGCTCCCGGGAGATCGCGGTGTGCGTTCACACTGAACGCACACCGCGATCTCCACCGCAGAAGCAGGGACCGCCAGGAGGGTGAGTATCGGCCTATATTCACCTGTCCCCGTTCCATCGCTGAGCGGCGCCATCTTCCCGGTCTTCGGTCTGTGGCCTTCAGTTCAGAGGGCGCGATGACGCGCTTAATGCGCGCCGGCGCCGCCCTCTGACTGAACAGTCACAGCCAGGAGACCGGCAAGATGGCGGCGGACAGGTGAGTATAGTAAGTGCTGGGGGGGCCTGAGCTGGCGGCGATACCAGCACCTGACCCCCACAGCGCGCCGGTGTCCCCGCCTGCTCAGGCCCCCAGCACTCGGCGCCGAGCGGGTCAGAGGCAGTATGGGGACGCAGGATGGAGCAGCACATAAGGATGGGGACGCAGGATGGAGCAGCACATAAGGATGGGGACGCAGGATGGAGCAGCACATAAGGATGGGGACGCAGGATGGAGCAGCACATAAGGATGGGGACGCAGGATGGAGCAGCACATAAGGATGGGGACGCAGGATGGAGCAGCACATAAGGATGGGGACGCAGGATGGAGCAGGACATAAGGATGGGGACGCAGGATGGAGCAGGACATAAGGATGGGGACCCAGGATGGAGCAGCACATAACAGTATGGGGACGCAGGATGGAGCAGCACATAAGGATGGGGACGCAGGATGCAGCAGCACATAAGGATGGGGACGCAGGATGCAGCAGCACATAAGGATGGGGACGCAGGATGGAGCAGCGCATGACAGGATGGGGACGCATGATGGAGCAGCGCATGACAGGATGGGGACGCAGGATGGAGCAGCGCATGACAGGATGGGGACGCAGGATGGAGCAGCGCATGACAGGATGGGGACGCAGGATGGAGCAGCGCATGACAGGATGGGGACGCAGGATGGGAGCAGCGCATCACAGGATGGGAGCAGCGCATGACAGGATGGGGACGCAGGATGGGAGCAGTGCATGACAGGATGGGGACGCAGGATGGGAGCAGCGCATGACAGGAAAGGGAACGCAGGATGGAGCAGCACATGACAGGATGGGGACGCAGGATGGAGCAGCGCATGACAGGATGGGGACGCAGGATGGAGCAGCGCATGACAGGATGGGGACGCAGGATGGAGCAGCGCATGACAGGATGGGGACGCAGGATGGAGCAGCGCATGACAGGATGGGGACGCAGGATGGAGCAGCACATACCATGATGGAGACAATATACCAATATAACCCGGGCGTAGAACGGGTTCAATAGCTAATAGTTTACTTCCTAGGGAAAAAATATATTGTATGCAAATGAGGGGTCTTTTGGTGGCACACTTGGCGTAGTCAAGTGCTCAGTTCACCATTGCACCCTCTCCATTGGCATTCTGATCACTTGTCATATCTTGATTGACAGTTCCCAAGTGAACTCAATCACTGGCTCCTGTCTGCAGTGCAATACCGAGCAGCATCCTCAGACAGGAGCCCGTGATGTGAGTTAGTGCACGGACTCTCCCGACCGGAGCGCGGCAGCCTCCTAGTAATACATGAACCTGTCGTTCTTTGGTCGGGAGACTCGGTCATCCTGTGCTCTAGTGGTCCGTGATCGGACCGAGAGCCAAGCATGTCTGCATGAGCCCTTACTGCTAGGTGCACAGTCGCTGATTGAATTCAGGCAATGCTCACTTGGGCGCTAGGAATCAAGATATGACAAAGAGCCCAAATGAAGGGGTATTGCGGGTACTTTAAGCCCTTGGCCACACCAAGGTTGCGCTAAACCTCACCCATTTATATACAACTTAACTAGTGTTTTTCTGCCAAAAAATGCCTAAATCTATAGTACAGGTATTATTTTTTATAGGGGGCTAAGTGCACCTACAGATCTGAAACACTTAGTTTAATTAGCATTTTTGGGGTGACAGACTCCCTAGAAATCTGGGCTGAATCAGTACAATATTAATGTATTTATCTTCCTGTCCCGGAGTATAATTGTTTTTTAATATGATCGCACTGTTTTAGCTTAAAACCAAAACTAGGCGAAGCGGAGCCAGATGTAGCAGCAGATGATGACCTCTGCTCCGAGGGCTGTCTGCTTGTGCTCGCTTCGTGTTTGCGCAGCTTCCCCTTTCCGTTAGTCGGCTGGCTGGTTGGAGATACATGTGGTGATTGGGAAATTGTGGTTTGACAGATTTTCTGCTGTATTGTAGTTGGGTTGTGTCAACATCAGAGGCGGCCTGCCAGCGTTACAAGGTGAACTAGTTGGCTAATTTCCTTAAATGTTTGCAGCAATGCCCGGAGTAGCAGTTAGCTGCTTGTTCTATTGATCTGCCTTCCCTTAAGTGCCTCCTTGTTAAGAGGGTTTTCTGCTGCTAGAATTGTTTGTGCGCGACTCCCGGTGATCTCGCCTGCAGCCCGGGCCCGTCAGCCATTTCCTTCTAGAAGGAAGCCTTTCTTCCTATACTTGCTCCTTAACATTTAGTAGGTAACGACGGAGACATAAATTTACCCCTTTTAATTTCTCCCTCTCCCCCCTGCTTTGTACAGACCGTTTTGGTGATCTAAATAATAAGTAATTTTTGGCCATCTGTCAAAAGGCAACTTCTACACAAATTTAAATTAATGGTGCCTGAAATTTTTTTCATCGCTCCTCTAAAAGCCGCTAATGTGCATAAAATTCCAGATCTGCTGCTTGTAATTAGTGTTGCGTGTAATGAGAATATGGGCAGTGTTTTGCGGGCCCCTGTGTAACATTTTGTTATGGTAGCAAAATGTTGATTTATACGCGGCATCGGGCAGGTTTAATTGTCGGAAGCACTTGAATGTGATTTTATATATATATTTTTTTTCTCTCTCTCGCTCCTTCGATGGCGCAGATTATTAAATAGGGCAGTCTTGAGGAAAGCTTGTAAAATGTAAATTTAAACTCCCTGGATGCTCGGGCAATTAAACTGCATTGCTCATTGGCGAAGTGGGGGCATTGCCTCGGAGCCGAGCAGAACTACTCACCTGGTTTTATAGCTTTCATTCCTGTTCTCAGAAATTGCCTTTTAGTAAAGATGCATTTTCAGTTGTGTGGTTTTCATATCGGCATCTGCCCATCTTTCTGGTTTTGCTTGTGATTTCCGGAGAACGGATCAGTAGTAAGGTCACGAGGCCTTATTTGTGGCTAGGAGAGGAAGTGGTCTTCATGTGTTCTTGAAGACATGACGTTCTCCCTTCTGTCTCCCCATCGCCTATGCTCTTATATAAGGCATGATTTCCGCTTCAGTCCCCGTCAGTTACCGGGGACTTTCAGTCTGTTTTTCTATCCAATTCAGATGTTTGATCACATAATATACAGTATACAGTATTCTATCCCATTTATAACCAAAAACTCTTTCGCACTTCAGTCTTCTGGCGTCAGTCAAAATCCGTCGTCGCGACGGATTCATCAAAAATAGTGAAACACGGAAACTTTTTTTTTTCAACGGAATCGGTTTTCCATATCTCCATATGGGAGGCTCCCAAACGTGGTTGGCTACTGGAAAATAATGGAAACCTATATATTGAGTGTTGTAACACCCCATCTTTGAGAGGTTGTAGCGCAAGTGGCAGAAATGGAAGGAGTTCTAGCAAATATCGTGACCACCTGTGCATTTATCCATCAGGCAGGTTGCTGGCACATTGAGGAATGAAGCCACATGGCAGGTTTATATAGATTTGGGGCTGTCTGGCCAATTGGCTACTAAATACAGATTTAGAGCATGCTCAGTGTAAAAAAAAAAAAAACGGACTCCGTCGCTGGATGACGGACAGTGATGGATCCTGTGCCCATAGGCTTCCATTCTAGCCAAAGACGGATGCCGCAGGATCCGTCGCTGTCCGACTTTTCGACGCAGACAAAAAACGTTACTTTGTCCATCCTCTCCAGATGACGGATAAACAAATTCCGAAGGATGGCCGGCGACTTATCTCCATGAGGACAATACAATCGGCAGTCCGATATCGTTAATGCGCGATCGATTCGACATTTCTTCAGACAATTAGTTGACAGGCGCACTCATACACATCGTTTTATTATTATAGCGCCATTTATTCCATGGCGCTTTACATATGACAGGGGGTATACATAATATACATAATTAGACTATTGACTCTGTTGGGTCCTTTTCTAGTTCTGTAATAGATTTCTTCATGCCTGCAGCCACCACTACGAGCACATACTGAAGATGGATTTCTACAGTTCCTTATGCAGTAGCTCCTTGGCGCCTGCTAGTGGTAGCTGTGAGCAGGTAGAAAAATAGATGGCACAAATTTTGGACTGATTTTGGATGAAAAAAAAACAAATGAAACCGAGCTATGCTTTTTAAAAACTTTATTACAATTAGTATAAATATAAATGTTGACTCCCTTTTGGGAAAAAAAACATCGATCTTTGTTAGTATGTCTGGCACTGCCATGTACATGTAGATTTGTGGGGGCTTGCAGGAGGCAGTGTATGGTGGGAGGTCACATGGCATACGCTTAGAGCTGAGCTCCCAAACATATAAAAAGCTGTCAAAGTGAATGATTTTGATCATAACGGATAACCAACGGCTGTTTCGGTGGAAAAAAAACAGTTCATTGTGCTCAATGCTTGGTTGATGAATGATTATAATCATTCAGATCCCCAATCTGGCATGCCCACCATGCTTAAGGGTGCTGCTTTGGTGAGCTGGCCTTTTTTCTCTTTTTTCTTTTTTGTTTGTTACCAATTTGATTTTTTTTTCTGGGCCAATGATAAGTATCTGCTTCAACATTGTCCGAAAAAAATACTACACATCTAATGCGTTGGGACCCTGGAGATCCCTTCCAACTCTAACATTCTATGATTCTGAGATGGTGTTTTTTTTTTTTTTACCCCCATCACTGAAGTTGGGGTTCAAGGACCGCCAGCAAATTATACCTCAAATTATATCTTATCGGTACAAAATGTCGTCTTTGAAAAGTTCCTTTTGTGGTTAAGTTTTAACAGTATGCATTCAATCAAAAATTAGATTAATGGTAAAAAATAACTTGCTAAAAAAATAGACTAGAAAATGTTAATTCCAGTCAGTGTCATCTTTTCTGTGTAGAACAACATCTTCCTCTTCAAATATTAATGGATTAATGTAAAGGTTCTTAAAAAGCAACTGTCCTAGAGTGAACACTTCTGTCTCTTCATTTTAGTGGCACTCTCGATACTCCGACTCCCATCAGTCATAACATGCATATTTCTGACAAGTGAAACCTTTATGTGTGTATCCAGTTACTCTTTACGTCATTAATTTGGGTTATGATGCTCAAGTGACCACTATACACATAGTTACAGTAGGGAAAATAAGTATTTGCTACACTGCTGGTTTTGCAACTTTGGAGAGGTCTTTAAGAAAGAATGGAGAGTTCTGTAATTTTTATCGTAGGTACACTTCAGCTGTGAGAGACAGAATCTAAAAACCAGAAAATAACATAGTATGATTTTTAAATAATTAAATTGCATTTTTTTTGCATGAAATAAGTATTTGATCACCTACCAACCAGCAAGAATTCTGGCTCTCACAGACCTGTTAGTTTTTCTTTAAGAAGCCCTCCTACTCTGCACTCATTACCTGTACTAATTGCGCCTGTTTGAACTGGTTACCTGTATAAGACACCTGTCCACACAGTCAGTCACTCTCCACCATGGCTAAGACCAAAGAGCTGTCTGCGGATACCAGGGACAAAATTGTAGACCTGCACAAGGGTGGGATGGGCTACAGGATAATAGGCAAGGAGATCGGTGAGAAGACAACAACTGTTAGCAGAATTATTAGAAAATGGAAAAAACACAAGATGACTGTAAATCTTCCTCAGTCTGGGAGCTCCATTCAAGATCTCTCAGCTTGGGCAAAGGTTGTTTCTAAGAAAAGTCTGCAGTCGGCCAAAAACTACACAGGAGGGCCCGTTCAATGACCCGAAGAGAGCTGGAACCAGAGTGTAAAACGTAACCGTTATTAATACACTACTTTGTCATGGATTAAAATCAATCAGGGCACGCAAGGTCCCCGTACTCACGCCAGCACATGTCCTGGCCCATTTGAAGTTCGTCAATGACCATCTGGATGATCCAGAGGAGGCATGGGAGAAGGTCATGTGATCAGATGAGACCAAAATTAGAACATTTTGGTATCCACTTCACTCGCTGTGTTTGGAGGAAGAAGGATGAGTACATCTCCTAGAACGCCACCCAAACCATGAAGCATGGTGGTGGAAACATCATACTTTAGGGTGCAAAGGGGACAGGACAACTGCACCGTATTAAAAGGAGCGTGGATGGGGTCATGTAT
Organism: Ranitomeya imitator; assembly: GCF_032444005.1. Classification (NCBI taxonomy): domain Eukaryota; kingdom Metazoa; phylum Chordata; class Amphibia; order Anura; family Dendrobatidae; genus Ranitomeya; species Ranitomeya imitator. The sequence goes on along the minus strand of NC_091282.1, from coordinate 413,213,769 downwards.
CATGAGATTTTAGCCTACAACCTTCCTCCCTCAGTAAGCGCATTGAAGATGGTTCGTGACTGGCCTTCCAGCATTACAGTGACCCGATACACACAGCCAGGGTAACTAAGGATTTGCTCAGTAAGAAGCATTTCAAGGTCCTGGAGTGGCCTATTCAGTCTCCAGACCTGAACCCAATAGAAAATCTTTGGAGGGAGCTGAAACTCATTGTTGCACAGCAATAGCCCCAAAACCTGAAAGATCTGAAGAAGATCTGTATGGAGGAGTGGGCCAAAATCCCTATTTCAGTGTGTGCATGTACATAGGTTGCCGAAGTCTCTTCTGCTTAGGCTGCGAAGAACATCACTTCATAAATATACTAAAATGGAAAATTGCCTATTCTCCTTTTTTGGCTATGATAGATAGATAGATAGATACTTAAGGTACCGTCACATTAAGCGACGCTGCAGCGATCTAGACAACGATGACGATCGCTGCAGCGTCGCTGTGTGGTCGCTGGAGAGCTGTCACACAGACAGCTCTCCAGCGACCAACGATGCCGAAGTCCCCGGGTAACCAGGGTAAACATCGTGTTACTAAGCGCAGGGCCGCGCTTAGTAACCCAATGTTTACCCTGGTTACCATTGTAAAAGTAAAAAAAAAAAACACTACATACTTACTTACATTCCTGTCGCGTTCCCCGGCCTCAGCTTCCCTGCACTGTGTAAGTGCGCTTGCCGGAAAGCAGAACGGTGACGTCACCGCTGTGCTTTGCTTTGCGGCCGGCCGGCGCTGACACTGGAGGACGCAGGGAAGCTGACACTGAGGAACGTGACAGGAATGTAAGTATGTAGTGTTTTTTTTTTTTTTTTACATTGGTAACCAGGGTAAACATCGGGTTACTAAGCGTGGCCCTGCGCTTAGTAACCCGATGTTTACCCTGGTTACCAGTGAAGACATCGCTGAATCGGCGTCGCACATGCCGATTCAGCGATGTCAGCAGGAGTCCAGCGACGAAATAAAGTTCTGCACTTTCCCCAGCGACCAACGATCTCCCAGCAGGGGCCTGATCGTTGGTCGCTGTCACACAGAACGATTTCGTTAACGATATCGTTGCTACGTCACAAAAAGCAACGATATCGTTATGTGTGACGGTACCTTTAGTATGGACAGAGTATGGGCAAGCAGCACTAATCTAGTCAATCCTAAAATGGGATCCTGACCTCTAATCTCTTTATGTGCTCCCAAAGCTTTCCTGTTATCTTTTCTATATTAATCCTCTGATAACTCAGCAGTCTGGGGGTTTGCCTTCACTTCCTGGGTGCTGCAGTGCAATGACGGAACTGAATGGGTACATAATTTGGAAATACTGATAACATGGACTAGATTTAAATAACATAAATGGCCACAAAAAAATACTTACGGTAATTGGAAAGAATGGCAAAATGTTATTGTTTTAGCCCATATGGGTATAAGTTAAAAAAAATAGATATAGATATATACATTTTTTTTATATTTCTTTTGTTTTTTGCTTAAATATTTTATTGTACCTTGATTTGAAACAGAGAATAACACATTTGGGGTAATTTTTGGACCAGGTAAACTGATGTCATGAACTTTCTAAATCTATAACTCTGGGTTTACACTAGATGACTGCAGCATTAAACAACTACACTCCTCCAGGGATAGCGCTCCTGCAGGTAGAGCTTTATGATCATCATAATGGTGATTGTATGGCAGGCTAAATATGGAGTCCTGGGACAGGTACACAATATAATTTTTTTTGCGTGATTGGGCATGTTAAAATCTGTTGTGGCTGACCCTTCTTTCATTCGCCATCGGATATCGGGCGAGAGTCGGGATGACACCACACGCCGTTGATTGTTCCTGGCACAATTGGAGGGTATGGCTATCATTTCATTTTGTTTGTGTAACCAACCTTGACACTGAAAAGTGATTTATATTTTTGTCATGCATATTCGCCTTACCTGGTTCCCGCTTGCTGCCTCCTCTGTAGAGCTTGGCGGTCCAGCCCTCCTGCATAGAAGATGGCCGCCACAGTTACATCGGGACCTGGGATAAGTTGGAACCTCACCTCTATAGCACTCAAAAGGCAGAGCTTGCGTGGCCCAGACTTAATGCAGGGCTCACCATGCCCCTTCAGAGGCCATCTTCGATTCAGGTGGGCACAAAGGCCAGTCTCCGCATAGGGAGACTGCAAGAAGAAAATGGAGGATGACTTTGAGGTTCACCACCCCTGCCCTCTGGCATTGTGTGTTTTGCAGTGCAGCCTGTTCCCCTCGTGGTCACCCGAGATTCTGTACATTAAATTGTTTTGGAGTAATTTTTGTAAGTTATCCATAATTGTGAGCCTTGTGTTTGCATATTTCCCTCGGCTCCCTGGAGAATTGTATGATATAAGGAAAGGTATTATTTAGCGATGTAGAGCTGCATTAACGATTCCTCTGGGAAACCTTTTGTGTGCTCCAGTTCGGAGATGGAGCTGACTTATATTTACATTTAACCTATTGTTTGCTTTCCATCGACTGTCGAGATAATTTGGTTTGAACAAATTCCCAGCTTTGACTTTGTTGCTTGGAAAAAGCTGTTTGCTTTGCATTCTGGTATTTTGGGTAGCGTTATCTAAGACTAATTAGACGCTCCCATTCCTCTACCGTGCGATACAGTAATTTGTTAGGTGTTAATTGATCTCAGCCTACGGGCAGGCACACTGTGTGGAACAGGTGCCCTTATTCCAAGGATTGGCTGCTAATTATTTGTTTATTAAGAGGCGAGTAAATATCTACATTCTGAGCTGGTACACGTGAATCTATTAGTGGCCGGTGCAGTAATTACACGTGGTGCTTGGCAGGCCAGCAGGAGATAAATGTGCTCAGACTGGTGCGGTGTGTAAGAGCACGCAGAACTCTGCAATAAGGCCTTGCACGTTAGACACGGACAGACTGGTTATAAGCCACCAATGATTGGGGTACACTTTCCACATCTCCCGAACCATTAAAAATAACATTACTGCTTCTTTTCTTAGACCTCTTACCATAGAAATGCGTGAATAAATTGACTAGTGGGTGTCATTAGTTGGGGAGGGTGTCCCTGCAGGTACAGACACTGTACAATCAGTGACGACAGTGTTGTTGCATTGGGATTCGCCCCTTTGTCAAAATGGTAACACCCAGTTGTCAACTTATTCTAGGACATTAGAAGATAAATCAAAGGACAAGGCACAATGCAGAGTTATGAAGAATCTACTGTATACTCCACGATTGTTGTTTAGAGCCGATTACACATATTTACTAAAACGGACATTATTATGCTTTGCTTTATATAGCGCCATTAATTCCACCGCTTTACAGACATTATCATCAGTGTCCCCATTGGGGCTCACAATCTAATTCCCTATCAATATGTCTTTTTATTGTGCGAGGAAACTTGTAGGAAACCTACGCAAACACGGGAAAACATATAAACTACTCCTTGCAGATGTTGTCCTTGGTGGGATTCGAGCTCAAGACCCAGTGCTGCAAGGCAACAGTGTTAACCACTGAGCCACCTTGAATCATGACAGCTGACTGGTCTTCTTCCTTTTTTTTTTTTTTGTCATTGGGACTGCTCCCCCCACAATATGCGGCGACCGCAGACTACTCCGCACCTGCCCTATAAGACGATACCTGGGGTATAAGACGATACCCGACTTTTGAGAAGATTTTCAAGGGTTAAAAAGTAGTCTTATACGCCAGAAAATACAGTACTTTAAATAAATCGACAATACAAGCAAATGAAATAAACTTTGAACAATATCTTCATACAGAATTCTGCTTCATTCTCCACTTATTCTTTTATTTTTTTTTTCCCCTTGCCTCCTGAACGCATTCACATCGAGGGGGAAAAAAAAACTCAACTCAGTCTTGCTTATGAGAAGATGGACTGCTAGCATAGAGAGGTCTCGGATTAAATCACCTATTATATTCTATGAAGGAGTAAGGAACAGAGGGAGACACGGAAAGATCTTGCTGAACCATGTACCAAACTGCACAGAACTGCTGTATACTTGTGCGCTAGCTCAAGAATGAAGAGCAGTGCTGTGTAGAAGAGACCTCATAACAGCTAGTCACCTCCCACTAGCCCAGAGTCCATTTCAAGTTAAGAACCGGAACCTGAAGGGGTGAACATGCTATAGTGTTATTCTTTATATATGTTAGATAGCTTGGCTTAGCATGAACAGTTTCTTGAAAGTCCTAAATACAACTTGGCCATTTAGGATGAAAATTATCTATTAAATGCCATAATCCAATCTGTTTTCTAATATAGTTTAATTAAAAATTCCCTATTCTTATATTTTATTTACTTGCTGGGTCGGCACTGATCACTGCAAACCGGGTGTTCATCTTACAACGCACACTGACAGTGCACTCTGTTGCCAGCTCATTACTACTAATGAGTCGGTAAGAGTGCACTGTCATTGTGCCCATTGCACAGTGACAGAGCAGGATCTAGCCCACTGATGATGTTTTGTTTCATGGATAGGAACGTGGCTGCTGCGATAATTGTAGCCTCTACTGGTGATGCTTCGTTTGAGTATCCATTAAAGGGAACCTGTCGCCCCCAAAATCGATGGTGAGGTAAGCTCACCATCATCGGGGGCTTATCTACAGCATTCTGTAATGCTGTAGATAAGCCGCCGATGTTACCTGAAAGAGGAGAAAAAGAGGTTAGATTATACTCACCAAGGGGCGGTCCTGCTCCGATGGGTGTCTCAGGTCCGCTCCGGCGCCTCCCATCTTCATTCCATGACGTCCTCTTCTGGTCTTCACGTCGCGGCTCCGGCGCAGGCGTACTTTGTCTGCCCTGTTGAGGGCAGAGGAAAGTACTGCAGTGCGCTGGAAAGGTCAGAGAGGCCCGTCGCCTGCGCATTGCAGTACTTTCCTCTGCCCTCAACAGGGCAGACAAAGTACGCCTGCGCCAGAGCCGTGACGTGAAGGCCAGAAGAGGACGTCATGGAATGAAGATAGGAGGCGCCGAAGCGGACCTGAGACACCCATTTGACCGGACCGCAGCGGGACCACTCTTGGGTGAGTATAATCTAACCTCTTTTTCTCCTCTTTCAGGATACATCGGGGGCTTATCTACAGCATTACAGAATGCTGTAGATAAGCCCCTGATGACGGTGAGCTTACCTCACCATCGATTTTGGGGGGCGACAGGTTCCCTTTAAAGAGGCAGTAGTAAATAAATAAAATAAAGTTGTTAGAGTAGTGATGGAAGGATATTGAATTTTTGTTAAAAGTATATTCAAATATAGATTAGATTATGGCATTAAATAGATGAGCATTTCGGATGAAAATGAACGGGTTTTTTTCGGACTGCCCCTTAACAACTTAAGATAAAGGGCGAACAAATAGAGGATGGTGTTGCATTTTCAACCCAACAACAATGTGCCCAGCCTAATGTGTAGAAGTCGTTACTTGATTCTTTGTCCAGCAATTGTAATTGTAACATAGTAACATAGTTAGTAAGGCCGAAAAAAGACATTTGTCCATCCAGTTCAGCCTATATTCCATCATAATAAATCCCCAGATCTACGTCCTTCTACAGAACCTAATAATTGTATGATACAATATTGTTCTGCTCCAGGAAGACATCCAGGCCTCTCTTGAACCCCTCGACTGAGTTCGCTATCACCACCTCCTCAGGCAAGCAATTCCAGATTCTCACTGCCCTAACAGTAAAGAATCCTCTTCTATGTTGGTGGAAAAACCTTCTCTCCTCCAGACGCAAAGAATGCCCCCTTGTGCCCGTCACCTTCCTTGGTATAAATTGTAACGACTAATTGTAAAAAAGTTTAAACCAATGATTTTGACTTTACATTGCTAATTTCATCTACCGTACTTTATTATTTATTTTTTTTTTTTTTAGAAGTAGGGTTTCCAAACCAGATGGCTTAAAACAACAGAAGTGTAAATTGGCCACTTGGAAAGCATGCGTTGCTAGCTGAGCCTTGTCTAATGCGCTCATTTGAATGACTAGGTAAATTTTGCCTTGGTTATGCAAAGTATGCCGTTGTTTGCAGTAGTGTGTTGTCTTTCTGGAAAGAACACACAAGCAAAGTACAAGGGGAGTGGTGGCCTGCTCTGTTTGCACAGCACTAACCACATTGACTAACCAGAGACACTATACTGATCACCTAATTGATTTACAGCCTCTTTATGTTTGGACCGTGGGCCCCAATTTTTTTTTTTTTTTTCCAATTTTTTTTTTTTTTCTTCTGCTTTTACCTCCACGCCACTCGGCCTACTGAATAGCAAAATAAAATTGGAAATGTTAATGTGGCAGGCAACTGGGAGAGAATAAAGTCACCATGGTAACAAAGCTACTTTTCTCGATGCTGCGCTAAGATATGGCCGACCTGGAAGCAGATGTCTGATCGGAGTATTTTGCCTCCTTCAATGTCAACAAATAAGTTGTAGGCAGGTGTTAGAAATAATATGGAAATCCTATTAAGAGGCTCTGGGTTCCTGTCAGCCAGGAAGCCCCGACCACAAAGGGAACTGTTGTCTGAATTCGCAGCAAGTCATTTCTCATTAGTGCTTTATCTTTTCCCAGGAAATGGCTGCTGCCTCTGTGTGTTCCTTCTCCCGCAGTCTGAATGTAAGATGTTATTCATTCTGCTGTCATTTCCCCTCCTCCCTCCTCCTTTTGTTGGAAAAAAAAAAAATCTAAAACGTAGTTTGCTGCTCCTTTTTTAATTTATGTTCTACACATCTTTCATTTCACCATTCAAAGAAATAAAAAAATAGTCGCGGTTACTTTTGCTAGTATCGGACTACTTGAAATAAAAAAAAAACAAATGTATATTTTTATATACTAGATGTGCAATTGATGAAGCGATCTAATTAAAACCAGAGGCCTGATAACCGCCCCCCCGAGGGTACCAAAGTTCAGCGGCTCCCCTTAATTTGCATAATAATGTCTTTTTAGTTGCGTTCTCCTTTCTTTATATAGGATATTACAACATTTAAAACCCAAGACAGAAACAAAATAAACATATACCCTGCTGTAAGTAAATAAGTAAAAGCAATAATGCATATAAATAGCATAGACACCGGTTTTGATTAAAAAAAAAAAAACCACATAAAAGCCATCCCACCAACATCAAGGTGTACCACTATTGGGATGGTCCTAACCACTACCATTGAAACCTTAATAAGGTCCGAGCAGGACCGGGTTCCAAATGGATACACCGCAAATGGGAAGCTATATAAAAGTTATGTCCAGCTCACAGAAGTAGAGGTCACACCCGTAGGCGTCTTTCACACTCCCGTCTTTCAGCTTCCGTCACAATCCGTCAATTTTTTTTTTTTTTTTTGAGAATGTAGGATCCTGCAAAAAAATGCCCTGCAGTAAGGCTACTTTCACACTAGCGTCGGAATTCGGCCCGTCGCATTGCGTCGGGCCGAGATTCCGACGCTAGCGTTGTTAGCGCCGCACAACGGGTGCAGCGGATGCATTCTCCGGCGCATCCGCTGCCCCATTGTGAGGTGCGGGGAGGTGGGGGCGGAGTTCCGGCCACGCATGCGCGGTCGGAAAAAGCGGTCCGTCTGGAGCAAAAAACTTTACATTTAACGTTTTTTGCTCCCGGCAGTCCGCCACAACACGGCGCGTGTGTCAATACGTCGCAATGCGTCGGTAATGTTACTCTATGGGGCAAAAACGCATCCTGCAAATAACTTTGCAGGATGCGTTTTTTCCCCTAAACTACGCATTGCGACGTATTAAAAAAAACGCCAGTGTGAAAGTACCCTAAGTAAAAGAAATAGTGCCTATAAATAACATGGAGTACTCTGCAAACCCTGTAGGACCCTGTGTTATTTATATGCACTATTGCTTTTACTTATTTCCTTCCAGCAGGGTTTTGTCTGGTTAATGGCCAGTGTGAACATGCCCCTACTTTGCAACCTACACACCAGCTCATTTTTTCAGTTCTATAGCATTTAATAACCTATTTTACGTTGTCTGCTATGTTTTATGCTCAGCCAGATTATAGATTTTTCGATATACACAAGACATGGATAGCATGGCTTCAACATTTTAGTTCAGCGCTTCAATGCCAGTGGCCCCCGAGACTTACTCTATAAAGCTAATAATGCGCTCACTGGTGGTCTTGTGTTGCCCTAGCAACAGACCATAGGCCACTAGGTATATGAAATGCATGAACATCTGTGATTTCTTTTTTTTTCTTCTTCTGTTTCCTTAAACATTTTTATTTCTTGGCACCGATTGGACCACTCTGGCTTGTGCCTATAACATTGCATGAGCTGGGATAAGCTGAAGGGCTCCCCTGGGCGCTGCCCTAAGTGGTTGGCAGAATGAAAGTGAAGTGAGATTTATACAGACAGTGCTTTCAGCGGTTTAGGGATTTGGCCTGACACTACTCTCCATGGGATGTTACTAGCTTGTGTCTTCTACGCGAGGATATGAATAAAAAATGATCTGGTAAATCATGGAATTATTGGGTTTATTGGTGTGCCGCAGAATGAATAATCTAGAGGAAAATGGAAGTAACTGCATTGGAGTCATACAATTTTATGGTCATTTATGTTCCTATTGGTTTCCAGTTGGAGGAATCAAAACTTGTAGTTCTGTCTGAAATGACACATCTGAGGAGAAATGGCACAAGAAGCAGATGCTCATAATATATGTGCAAATAGCCATTTCTGGTGATTCTGCTGAAAATTAGAATAATTATACTTGTTGGATATGCTGTGAATATTAGATGTTAGTTTGACTAATGTGAAGATCTGAGAAAAATTGTCCTGGAATTTATCAAGAAAACAATCAAAATACTGGTGGATTTACTGAGTGAAGTGACCCAAAATTCTGTTGACAAAATTGGAAAAAACATGGCATTTGCCAAACTTCCAAGACTTGAAAGAGAGGATTTGTAAAATGCACCAGACTTGTTAAGGAAGTGCCACAATTATAGGGTGAAATTTATTATGTAATGTGTATTGGTTCTATAAGGTGTAAAAGGGAAATAATAAACTGCTCAAAAAAATAAAGAACGCTAAAATACCACATCCTAGATATCACTGGAATATTCCAGTTGAAAAACTTTATTCATTACATAGTGGATTGTGTTGAGAACAATAAAACATAAAAATGATTAATGTAAATCAAAATTAATATCCCATGGAGGTCTGGAGTTGGAATGATGCTCAAAATCAAAGTGGAAAATCAAATTACAGGCTGATCCATCTTCAGTGAAAATGCCTCAACACAAGGAAATGATGCTCAATAGTATCTATGGCCACCACGTGCCTGTATGACCACCCAACAATGCCTGGGCATGGTCAGGCCAGAGCATCAATGCCTTCATCATGCAGGAACTGCTGACACACTTAAGCCATATGAGGTCTAGAACGGTCATACATCAGAAGCAAGCCAGGGTCCACTGCACTTGCATATGGTCTCACAATGGGTCGGAGAATCTCCTCCCGGTACCTAATGGCAGTCAGCGTACCTCTGGCTATCACATGGAGGGTTGCACGGCCCTCCAAAGAAATGTCTCCTCACACCATTACTGAACTACTAACAAAGAAGGTCATGCCGGAGGATGTTGCAGGCAGGAAAACATTCTCCATGGCGTCTACAGACTGCCACGTGCTCATTGTGAACCTGCACTCATCAGTGAAAAGCACAAGGTGCCAACGTGAAATCTGCCAATCATGGTGTTCTCTGACAAATGCTAATCACCCTGTACGGTATTGGACTGTAAACACAACACCCACTTGTAGACGTTGGGCCCTCATACCAACCTCATGGAGTCTGTTTCGGACAGTTTGAGCAGACACATGGATGTTAGTGGCCTGCTGGAGGTTTTTTTGCAGGGCTCTGACACTGCTTCTTCTGTTCCGCCTTGCACAAAGAATGAGGTAGCAGTTCTGCAGCGGAGTTGTTGCCCTCCTATGGCCCCCTCCATGTCTGCTGGGGTACCAACCTGTCTCCTGCTCCATGCATTGTATGTTGTGCTGACAGACACCGCTTCCCTTCTTGCCACAACTCTCATTGATGTGCCATCCTGGATGAGCTGCAGTACCTGAGCAACTCCTGTGGGTTGTAGACATCGCCTCATGCTACTGTACCTCTAGGGCTAAATGCAATGACAAAATGCAAAAGTGACAAAAACCGCCAAAAAGGATGAGAACCGAGAAATGGTCTGTGGTCACCTGCAAAACAACTACTTTATAGGTGATGTCTTACTAATTTCCTATAATTTATACCTATTGCCTGTTCTATTTATACAACTGCAGGAGAAATTGATTCACAATCCGTGTTGCTTCATAACTGGACAGGTTGATTTCACAGAATTGTGATTGACTTGGAATTACATTGTGTTGTTTGTGTTCCCTTTATTTTTTTTGAGCAGAGTACGTTAAGCATGTCGGCACGGTGGCTCTGTGGCTAGCATTGTTGCTTTGCAAAAGGGTTTGGGCTTCAAATCCCACCATCCATGGGTTTAGATTGGTTTCTTCCCAAAATCCACAGACCTACTGATATGGGATTGTAAGACCTATTGGACATTGATAATATCTATAAAGCTCTATAGGCTATGACAGTGCTATATAAATATAATAATTGTTTAGGAAGTTGCCTTTGTGTGCCATCTTAATAAATTTTAAGGGTTTTTTGCATGGTGCTAAATTTAGTAATGTAACTCCATGTTGCAATACTTACTCCTAACCCCACCTTCCCACCACTACCACCTATCAAAAGGTCTTTTATCACCTTATGGGGGGCACAATGTGTGAAATAAATGGAAAAAAAATATTATGGAAATCCATTTATAAAAATAGAAAAAGCTACTGCTAGTCTGAGTTGCTGTTTCTAGCCCCATCTCTCGGTTGGAAGAAAATAAAATCTGTGTCCAGTCTTTAAAGGGAAACTGTCAGCAGGATTTCAACTCCCCAAACTATTTAGTGAAGTCCAGCAGTGCCTGTATATGGCCAATCCATTCCTCATTACTGAGAAATCAGTGTTTGAATTGATATGCCTATGAGGCTGAAGTACGATTTGTAGATCTGAAGCGTTGGTCACTCCAGCTTTATTCCCGGACAGGCACGGCCTCCTCCTGCTTGACTGATGACCTCTTTGCCTGAAGTCACACGGCATAGAGCCTTTCTGATGCTCCAGCTCTATTTCTCATCCAGAACCGCCGCCTCCTGCTTGTCTGACAACCCCTATTCTGTGTGACTTTAGGCAAAGGAATCCTCAGTCAAGCGGAAGGAGGCTTCTCTGGTTGGTAATAGAGCTGGAGTGACATAGGCCTACAGTCTCATTTGCATGTCTATTCAAACACTGATTTCTCACTACCAGAGGAACGGCCTGGCCATGTAATGTATTCCTGGACACGTCTTTAAAAGAGCTACTGTACATGTACATATATTTTAATTTGTGAAGTCCTGCCGATAGATTCCCTTTTAAAAGCAATTTTTTAAATGGGAACACAGCTTAAATTAAATAATAAAGTATTACTTTTTTTTTTTTTAATATACTTTTCCCTTGATATCTCCCGGGGGGAAAAAGTCTCGGGGCCCATCCCTGAGATAATACTTGTGTGATTCTCACCAGCTATAACGTTCGAGGTAAGGAAAAAATTGCACATCACTTTCGTCCGATTAAATTTCTTTAAGTCGTGCGTTACTACTGATCCTGATGGGGGTAGTTTCACAGCCTTTTTCTATTGGTACACAATAGCATGGGTACTTCTTGCCCTAATACACACGTACCTGCGGCCTATATTCTTCGTATTCTGGGGTAAAAAGATAACTTTAAATGTGTACTTGACCCCATACAGAGTAACTATTATTAAAGTAACCAATTTAAATGGTTTAATTAAAAATAAGTCTAATGAAGTACAGGGGATTGGGTTGGAGGATGTAAAATAGCTAGTCATGGCTACATGACCGATATGAACCATGGTGTTATGGGTCCAGATCATGTGGCTTTCCGGAGGCCTCATATGTCTGTCTTGCCATGCAGCTGCTGTGCTTTTATTTTACTTTCCAATAAGAGACATTTCAAAAAGTAAAGTTGACACCCAGTCTGAATGCCATCATACCTGTGGATGTCCGTTTTTCCTGAATGGAAAATCTGGTACTGGTGGGTAGAGAACGTATGCCTTCTCTTGGGGTCACGCAGCCATACTAAAGCTTGGGCCAGTCACATCCACACATTTTGTGACAGGCTCTGTGGGGTGTAGAGTGCTGTCTCTTACTCACGTGCACTAGCCTGGTCTGTGATACCCAATTGACTTTGGTTGAAAGCGGAAAATGGTTCGTAATGCTTCTAAAAATCTGAGTTTTGATTACATTTTTTTATGTCTTCCAGAACCAACATTCTCCCAAACAGGGTATATTTATCAAGCAAAATGCACCACAATTTTTACACCAATTTGTCATAAAGAACTGTCTTTTTTGACTAGCACCACATTTATGTCTGTTGGACACTGTTTACAACCTGTCCAACAAGAGAGCATGGCCTTGTTGGAAAGTGGTATGGTTTAACAGACATAGCTACGGTACGTCCTACAAAAATGATCCAAAATTTTGGCTCCCGTTTCTGGCACAAAGTAAGATTGGATTAACACATCCATGAGTCGCGGTCAATGTATGGATTGTGATGACTGGACAAGCGTCCCTTGACCTACACTCAATAACCTCATAGACCATATAAGAGGCTGTTGAGTTCGGATGAGGAGACACGCATTCGGTCTGTGAATTATGGACCATGACAGCAATGCATGACTTCAACCTTGGCCAACTAACAGGTGGTATAATCTTAAATGCATCTTGTCGCCGGATTCATGCTCCCCAAAGGGTCGGGGTGAGTGGGCAACATAAATCAGTCTGGCTGCACAATTGCTCAGAGATAGTATACTCTGAAGATCTGGCCGGAAACCATAGCTAGAGTCCAGAGTAGACTGGTTCTGACCCCAATCGGCTCTTCCATCGCTGATAGAATGACCGGTCTCGCCCTCACGTGTATAGACAGAGATCTGTCAATCACCTGCAGCAGCACTAGGAAGAGTCAGGCTAGTCTTGTCATTTTCTATGGTCTCGGTCTAGACCTTCAAAGTATATTTTATCAAATGTCGGAGCTTTTCAGAGAATAGTAAAGTAGGCTGCAATCATGTAGCTAGGCTACGATTCATGCTGGCCATGGATTTGGCAGCATGAGTTGTCTGACAGGTTCCTTTTAAACCAGTCTTACCATTGGTAAACCAGCAGAAACGACTTTGATCCATTGGGCTCATTTTAAGCTGTCTAGCCTAAGCTTCCAATAAGCATTGGACGGCTTTGGTAAATATGCCCTAGTGTATTTATTTTCCTTTCTTATGATCCAATTTGTATTTGATTTTCTCTATTTGAGATCAGAATTTTGTAATGGTCTATTGGATTATTTCTCTCTAATGCCCTGCGCTGAGGATGCCTTTACCTCTCTCCCTGATGTAATAGAGCCCAATCGATATAATATTTTTGTGTTATGCGATATCTGTAGCTGAGCCCTGTCCTCGGTGTACTGTTGGTGCATGGGGGGTATCGTTATCTCTGTGAAACTATTAGTGAAGTCTAAATGTTATCTGTCTTCTCTTTAATAAAACAAGTGGTTTACTTTGGCAGAAATGTGATGCATAGAAGGAGAAGTCATGTGTATCATATTAGTTGTGCTGCATGCGATGTCACTTAAAAGGTTACTCGGAGGGCAAGGGATAACCGTGTTTGATCACAATTCAAAGAGTCACTGGTCATTAAATCACTTGGCAGAGTTATACTTTTCAGATGATGTTGCAGTCTGGCTGTCTGTAATGAGCTCCAAGCAGGCAGATCAATGACAGATTTGACCTCCGCATTAACAGCTAGGTCGTGTTGCTTTGCATGTATGGCTGCTCCCCTGCGAAAATTATTTTCTTTACATTCGTGGTGGAGAAAGTGTTTAGAGGGTGTGTAAGATATCGGTTTTCTATAGACCACTATTAAAACAGAAAAGGCAAATAAAAAAAAAATGGATTGCATCTTGGGTGAATCTTACATTTGACAGATTAAATTTGCCGTATGAACTGTAGGCACATAGCACACATAGCAAAAATTGAAATCTGGTGATGGATCTAATTTTAGGATGGTAAGGCAGGCTGTGATTTTGCAATACAAACTACATAGTAGATTCTTTTTTACAGTAATAATCCATTACATAATAGCTGGCTAATTCATTTTTAAAGTTTAAACTTAATCTCTGCTCCCACCTAGCCTGATTGACAGCTCCACAGTGTCACTTCTGCTGCTGAGATCTCACACTGCTCAGTACAAGCTGCAGCTGTAAGGCAGACTGGGTGGGCGTAGACTAAATACTATTAGAATCATGACGGCTCTAATTCATTTTAATATGAGGACTATAGAGCCAATCTAAAATGGATTATCAATGTAAATGAGCTCCAAAAGGTCTAGGAGATCAGTGTACGAATATATGCAGTCTGTACTGTGAAATAGGTTGACAGGTCTGCTTTAAAGGGATTATATCAGCAGAAAATGATAGTTTCAATAAAGTTTTTGTTTCTAAATGTAGTTTGGTAATGTTTTTTTTTTTTTTCTTATAATCTATATTTAAAGAAAAAAATAGGAATCAGGTTGTTTTTGCACTGCACACTGTCAGATTTAGACCTATACGGGACTTCCTGTCCTTTCAGGAAAAGTTTCCAGCAGTTTCCTTATAGTCCCAGGCAGAATGATCGTGACTGACGCCACTATGCAGATTAACACATGATTTACCTATCTCAATTGGTGATTTCACGGCTGACCTTGTTTCCCCCCCCCCCCCCTCAATATTCACAATGATATTTGCACATGCTCATTAGGACCTGCAGCACAGAAGATGATCATTGCCCCCTCCTCCATAATTTAAAGCTTTGTTTGTACAGGAGCCAAGGTAGGGTGGAGATTAATGGAAAACAAGTAGGTGTGAAGGTGGACGGACTGGACTGTTAAACCAAGCCCAGACACTCTAGTGCTCCTTGGGGGCTGAACAGTCGCTTTGTGCACATCGGTGAACCTGTGCTAATGCAGGAAATTGTAGGCATACCTGCTGGATCTATAAGGATATCGGAAACACTTTACCATGGTGGCTGCTGTTATCAAGGGTCTTATATTAAGTGCATGGGTTGCAATTGCACCTGTGTTTTTGAAGATTCAGGAGCCTAAAAGTTCCCTTTTTCTGCATATGAAAGGCCTACTACTATTACCTGTGATGGTTTGGGCCCTGTTTTTGCGGCCCACAAACTTCACGTTTACCACCCCTGGCTGTCACCCTCCGAATCCATAAACAGCCTGCTGTTGGCATAGGCTACAAATTGTCCTAAAACCTCGGAGAATTGGCTCTTCCCCAGCTGCGCCGCTGTATTACAGGAGCGCGCAGCTTCTACAGGGAGTCATAAGACGATAATATGTAATTACTAGCTGAGCCGTTCCCGACGGTACAAGTGTGCAGTCGCCATACCTGAACCCTTTGTGACAGGGCAGGTGGAATACTGCGTAGGCAGAAATGCACCTGTGTAGACTAATTTCTCATGAGAACCAGCTCTCCTTGTGGCGGGGAATGGAGTCATTGGAGTGGTGTGCAGCTCCCCCTCGGGCTAATGCTTTAGAATAACTATCTGTACTGAGCCAACATGTTTTTAGCCCTGCGCTTATCCTCCTCACCCTCTTAACCTTGTCAGTGAGGAGTCTGAACAGACATTGAGCAGCTGGAATGTGAGTGAGCGACTCTTCGCACTCCACCAGTCTGTTTGTAGTGGGTTGTTTGCTTTTGATTCTTGTTGAGCTGTTGACAAAGGCTTTAGGTACAAATGGGAACAAGCTGAAAGGACGCTGTGCCAGCAAGGCCTGGCGATATAGCGGCCTACTTTCATTCCCAACTGAAGGAGCGCATCTTGTCTTCACACAGCTTCCTTATCTTCCTCTTCAGTGGATATGATAAATTCATGACGCCCAGTCAGGCTGTGCTTAATGTACGAAGTATAATTAATCCTTTTACTGGCTCCCAGCTGCCAGGGTAATTGAGATATAAAAATCGCTCACTCCGAGTACCACATAAAGAGTCCTGGTTATATGCTAATCAATATTTCCTCAATTACCTGAAATCTGGTTTCCTTTTATCACGTGGCTCATTTCAGTTTATTGACCTGTGATGTCATTAAGCAGTAAATCATTATTTAACGGAGAAGACGTAAAAAAAAAAGATATAAGAATGTGTGTGAATATGTATATATGCGTGCATGTATGTGAATAAATAATATATTTATTATATTCCGCACTCAATCGAATATTCTGTGAACAGAGAGTGGCAGATATGCATCATCCTAAATATCAGGTTGTATATTTCATTAAGGGTAATGTTCGCTAATTAACTTATCCAGAATAAAGGCTGGCTTTCCCAGGCTAAAAACTATAGGCAGTTGTCAGAGTAATGAGTGACGAAGGATTAAATGAAATTGTATACCCTGAAATAGAATAGCCATTTGAATTAGAAGTCATTTACTGGAACATAATTTAAATTGCGTTAAGGGAAACTGTTTTCATACAATAAACTCGGAATGCCTCAGCCGTTGGGAAACAAAAAAGGGAGGATAAAGGAAGAAAGGAAAGCACCTTAGGTTTGGTAATTGTCGCTGGCAATTAGCGCACAGCTTTTCATTGTAAAGTTGCAGCAAGCCTTGTGCTGTACATTAATTGGTTTGTGTATATGGCTCTAATAACTATGCATTACAGGCATCCAATAAATAGAAGAGGGTTCTCCCCACCCTTCCCCAAACGAGACGTCTGCTCCTGTCACACTTACTCCAGTCATTACTTCTGACATGACTTTTTTTAGGGTTCATGATGATGTACGTGCATCGCACTCTGAGCCCAGATCATGATACAGATCTCCTGGCCTAAGTGTGATGGCCTCGCAGAAACATATGAACAGACCACTCCGTGCATTGTCACGCATTGTGTCACGCGCTCAGACAGTGTTGCATGGATGTCCGCATAAGCCCTGAAGCTTCGTTCAGGCATCCCTTTTTTTTTTTTTTTTTACACTTGCGAGAAAGCAGATGGGTTAGGCTATGTCCGCACGTTGCGTATTGGCTTGCAGACATTTCTGCATATCTTGGCAGAAAACACAGCTGAAAATATGCACCGGTTTTTCATGCATTTTTGTAAATGCATAGAGCTAAATAAAGATATAATATTTAAAAAAAATTGTGATGTCATTTCCTTATTCAACCTTATTCAAGACACACACACACACACACACACACACACACACACACACCCACACTCACCAGCCCATGTTGGAGCATTAACATAATTTACCTACATATTCTGTAACAAAATAGCAACTGTCAGAAATGTGCGTGAAATGCAATATCTATTTATTTTTCAAAAACATTTCTTGGCCTTCCGCATAATTTCATCACCAGCCTTACTGGCTAGTTTGCTGAGGAGCCCCATAAAACAATTGACATGGGGTCCCCCTATAAAATCGAACCAGCAAAGGCTAGGCAGACAGCTGCGGGCTGATATTAATAGCCTGGGAAGGGGCCATGAATATTGGCACCTCCCAGGCTAAAACCATAAGCTGTCAGACACCCAAGAAATGGTGCATCCTACAGATGTGCCAGTTCTGGCACTTAGCATCGCTCTTCCCACTTTCCCTGTAGCGGTGGCAAGTGGGGTTCATATTTGTGGGGTTGATGTCGCCTTTGTATTGTCAGGTGACATCAAGCCCACAGGTTAGTAATAGAGAGGCATCTACAAGTACCAACTATGAGAGGTAGTTGTTTTAGAAGTCAAGGTCCGTCCATTCTAAAGAGCAGTGCAGCATGACCAGGTTTAATAGCCAAGCCAACAACTCATCGGGGTGCTCGCCCCTTGTGAGTGTGAATCAGAGTCTGGCAACGTGAGGGAATTGCTGCTTCTACTTAAATTGACTATCTGGCAGTGCCCCATGGGAGATGAATATGCAAATTTAGCTATCTTGAATCCTAAATTAACTTTTTCGAGGACCATTTATGAGAAGTAGCATTGCTGTAAGTCAATGTCTGACTCTTTAAAGGGGTGGTCCGAAACAAAAATTTATTTTAATCTTAAATATCTAATGTCATAATCTAATCTTTTTTCTAATATAATTTAATGAATCGGTCCCTACCGTTCCCTCACTACTCTAACTGCTTTATTTTATTTTTTTTACTACTTCCACTTTGACACTGAGAATTCCAGTGCATGCTGGGATAATTAAACAAGTTGTCATTAAGGGGCAGAGGCTGCAGTCAGTGCTGCAGCCTCTGCTCCCTCCCTAAAATGAAGATTCATCAGTGATGTCTGATTTTGGGGTTGTGCAAGTCTCTGCTCTACTGAGCATGTCGTTTGTCAGTTCCGCATGCTCAGAATGAGGTCCCTTGTTACTGTGTGATATTACTTTCAATGCACATTGACGGTGCGCTCCCTCGCAGACACTGAGAAAAGCGTCAAGATCGCAAGAGAGCGCAGTGTCATTGCGCATTGTAAGAAGACTATCTGGCATGCAGGAAAAGCAGAGACCACACCACCCATGCAATTGACATCTGTTTCAGAGGCAACAATGGTCCTGCATGCTGGGTATTCTTCTTACAACACGCACTGAGAGTTGCTCTCTTGCCGGTGAGTGAGCGCACTGTCATGGTATGATACACAGTGACAGAAATCTACTGAGCATATGTTGTATCAAACACATGAAAGTAGAGCACAGACTAGCCCAGGTCCTGAAACAGACTTCACCGATGACTCTTCATTCCAGGGAAGGTGCAGAGGCCGTGGTGGTGAAATCGGCCTCTGTCCCCTGGTGACAACTCGTTTGAGAATCCTAGTGGAAGCGGAGATACTCAGTGTCATCAAAGATAAAGTATTAACGAAAAAAAGCTATATAGTAATGGACAATGCTCTACACCGTTGAAGAGCAAACACTCCAAAACAAACTAGATGAGTTTCTGACTTGGCATTTATCTCTGGCCATGGGGCAAGGCCCGTTAACCTGACCCGAACGTGGTGTGCTAATCGGTTATCATGGCAGTGAGATGCCTGCTGAATGCCCTCATGATTGCCATCTTAATACTCTTATGAAGCCCAGACACTATATAATTTTTCCTGCTTCATGCAATACAATGGTATTGGAATATGTAGAGCAAGCGATTGCAGGTTCAGGTCCCCTAAGGTGACTATGAAAAATAATGATATATAATGTAAAAAAAAAAAAAAAAAAAATTAAATCATCCAATTTCCCAGTTTATAAATAAATTGAGCATTGCCACAGCGGATCTAACAAAATTAAAATTATTCAACCTATATAATGGCGTAAAGCAAGACCCCAGAATTGCAGTTTCTTTTACCGTATCGCCACCAAAAACCACAATAGCAGGCGATCAAAATGTTGTATGTACCCAATGCTAGTATGATTACAAAACCGTTAGCTCACCAAAAACAAGACCTCGCACCTCTCCATCGACTGAGATATAAGTAAGTTATGGCTCAAGGATCAGTTTGCCAAGGTCCTTTTACTGCACAAGGAATGTCGTAAAATAAAAAACCAAGGCAAATTGTTTTTCTGTTTTGTTTTTTATCCACCATTTCACAGTGTAGATGTTCCCCTGGTACCCAGGTGAGCACCGTACACGATCTGTTGTTTTATGTGGGGCAGTTCTTGGGATGACGCCACACGGCTCGTGTTGTCGGAAGGATGCTGAGGTAATGGCGGCATAGCTGCTTCTTTAATTTCACTAAAATACTTGAGCGCATCTCATTATAGCCACCACAAAGCTCTCAGCAGAAAGGCTCGGAGGAGCAGTGTCAGCTTAGTGTGTCGCCACCGGGGACCGGAGTGTGTCCTGACATGTCTGGATAACATGGCACAGCAGCTCATTGTAATGTGATAGGCTTCGCTTTGTTCATGTTTTTGAGTGTCCTTTTGACACCGCTAATGAGCGAGAATATAAAACGATACCATATTGACAGGCTTGGTCTACTCCCAGAGTAAATTGCACACGTTATTCGAGACGCTCGGATCATTCCTCCCTCTGCATTTAATTGCTGGGATGTGAATTTGTATTCACTTTGTAGGCAGCTCGGGGTTGGAGCATACATGGCAGATGCTCTACACTTTTTCCAGTTTACCCATCCTCCCTGCTAACACTGCTGTTGACTAAGTGATGTCCCTGATTTCCAGGCCTCCCACATCTCCAACTGAGCGGCTGGAGGATTCGGGTGTTACGAGCTGCCAGTTATCCGTCTAGGAATAATGAAGGAACTGGTGTATTAGCAATCTCACCCCAGATTAATCGAAATGTTTGGGGGGTTGTTTGCTCATTTTTTTTTCCGTTTGTCATGTAACTTTTGCAATTTCACTTTTCCGGATTCCAGTGATGTCCTTTACTGGGTTGCTTGCTGCAGTTTTGATAAAATCAAACGTATCTGCTGCAGATCTAGCAGTTCTCTGAATACTGCGCTCTGTATAGCGCCACCCATTCCTGTTGACTGGCAGCTTTGTGTACATTGTGCATAGGTAGAAAACTGCCAATCGTGGATGGGGGAGGGGTTATGAATATGGCGGAGAACATGGTAGGAGGTTTACTAACCAGCCATAAACCGGTGATTTTGTGGAAGCTGCTGGGTCTTTATCTCTACATAATTCTGCTCTCGGATTAGGTTGCATAAACCTGGTGACAGATTCTCTTCAAACTCCGTATCGACATTCGCCGTACATGTATGGCGCAAGTCATTGGAAAGAAATGGTGTCCTTACTGGGGCAAGTGCATGGCAGCAGCGGAGACACCATGGCATGGGGGAGCACTGCCCCACTGCAATGTTTACATGCAGTAGCACTCAGTTCTTCAAAGGCAGGTCATGTAAGGAATTGTACAATTATCCTGATGTAAAAAGAGTTTGTTATGAATTTTCATATTAAATTCGCTATAGAATAAAGCACATAAGTAAGTTCAACTCTAGATGTGTTAAGGGTTTGGCAGTCATCCGATCTTGATGACCTTTCCTAGGGATGGCTCATCAATATCATATCGGTGGAGGTCCATAATCTCACACCCTCACCAATCCGCTATTAAAGGCTCTGGCAGTTGTTGGTTGTAGACACAACAAATGAAGCTGGAGTGCACAACTCCCGTTCAGTGTGTAGTGACCGCTGCCAAGTGCTGCAGAACACTTCTGTTCACTAAATTGTGTTCAATGGGCCCAATTCATCAAGACTGGCGTTTTTCATGCCAATGATGCTGAACTAAACAATCAGTCCAGGGTTGGTTCACCATTATCTACTACTTTTGTGGTCCGTTGTTCACCACTTTTAGATCAGCAAACTCAGGTCGCAAGGCTATGCGTTTCAGGATAGTACCGACACGTTCCTCAGGCCACGCATGTCATGGTAAGGTGTTATACGGGCAGATACAGAGCAGGCTGAGATGCCAACACAGGGCACTGCGGGAAATGTAGTCTATGCAGCTCCGACAGCCCAGGAACAGGAAGTGCTGCGTGAATACCAACAATGCCTGCATCTTAAAAATGCAATTCTCGCGTTATATTAATCTATTTATCACCATTTTTAATTGAACAATTAGAAGAGCAGAAAAGCATTTTCCAGTCCATTATCACAGGGGTTTATAAGGTCCTACTAAGCGTAGCTAATTGTGTAAAATGATAAAAATCAAAATCGTCCTATTTACGCAGGACTGCTGAAGGTGATTGTGCGTGGTCCATGCGTAACACACGTGATAGTGGTTCCTGGAATCTTTGTCCTTCACATTACATCCTAAACCGTTAATCTTTGTGATGGACATGACCCATCTCTGTGTGGTGGTAATTCTGTAGGCTCACCCCCGTCTCTTGTTACAATTTCCTTGTATTTTTTTTTTTTTAAGTACAGTGGTAAAAAATGTACTTATTCAGCTTGATCTCTTTACATTAAACTTAATAACCCTCTTAATGTGGAAGTGCAGCCTGCATTGAAATTTCAAGTATTGATATTGCTGTCCCGCTGTCTCAGGCAAAATGTAATAATCTGTTCTCCCAGGCATTTACATCTTGATGGCTGCATTAACCGTGTAATGGCATAGCGCTTTAATATTTTGCCACTTAATTGGAGATAAAACTCTGTTCTAGACTAAAGTGACACGATTGTTAGATCTCTGGAAAAGTTCTATTTGATGGATGAACAAAGGCACTTCTCTTTCAGGTGATCAAGGTCATAGATACTGTAGAGCGAGACCATATGGCTACTGGTGACCATGAGAGATGGGGCCTTTGTTTCTAGTCATTAGTGTTGGGCAAATGTGATCGGATAAGGTGTTATCTCGTGTGCCAGCAGTATCATGCCTGTATACTATGTTCGAGTCGCCGCGGCTGTTCAAAAGCTGCAACGCATGCAGAGATTACCTGTTTGGTAGGCAATCTCTGCATGTGTTGCGGTTGTGGAACAGCCATGTCACATGCAGCCATGGGGAATCAAACATATTATTCCAGCACGCCGATGACACCCGGATAGCACCCGAGCATTCTCAGATCTACTAACATCCATGTTTTGTTATTCATCCTCTTTTCAGAGTTTTTAGGCTACGTTCCCATGATGAGCTAATTTTTGGAAGTTGCAGATTTTCTGTATGTGAGAAGTAAATTGGGTTATTTATATTTTGTTACTTGTGTTTTTATTGCATTTTTGACGGGTTTTTTTATCTTTGTTGCGTCATGTTTATATTAAGCTGCTTTGTTTGAGCGGGAAAGGCGGGGGAAGGTGAGTATATAATGATTTTTTATTTTATTTTTAACATTCGATGTTTTTACTATTCACGCTGCATAGGCAGCATCAATAGTAAAAGCTTGGTCATACAGGGTTAATAGCGGCGGTAACGGAGTGAGTTACCCGTGGCATAACGCGGTCCGTTACCGCTGGCATTAACCCTGTGTGAGCGGTGACTGCGGGGAGAATGGAGCGGGCGCCGGGCGCTGACTGCAGGGGAGGGACTAATTGGACTGTGGCCGTCGCTGATTGGTCGCGGCAGCCATGACAGGCAGCTTGCGAGACCAATCAGCGACTTGGATTCCATGACACACACAGGCCGCGACCAATGAATATCCGTGACAGACAGAAGGACAGACAGACAGAAAGAGGGAAGTGACCCTTAGACAATTATATAGTAGACTAGATGTTGGCCCGATTCTAATGCATCGGGTATGCTAGAATATGCATGCCCACGTAGTATATTGCCCAGCCACGTAGTGTATTGCCCAGCCACGTAGTGTATTGCCCAGCCACGTAGTGTATTGCCCAGCCACGTAGTGTATTGCCCAGCCACGTAGTGTATTGCCCAGGCACGTATGTAACAGGTTACAAAATAAAAAAGAAACATACTCACCATCCGAAGAGCCCGTTGTAGTTCCGGCGCTTGTGTGCGGTGCACTCGGCAGCTTCCGGTTCCAGGATTGGTATGAGCGCAGGACCTGTGATGACGACACGGTCATGTGACCGCGACGTCATGGAAGGTCCTTCTCCCATAGCATCTTTAGAAGCGGAACCTGCCACTTGCAGTGCCGAGGACAGGGCGCGACGGCAGAGGGTGAGAATAACTTTTTTTTTTTTATTATTATTTTTAACATTAGATCGTTTTACTATTTAGGCCATGTTCACACCATCCTTTTTTTCATGCAGAATCGCCGCGATTTTCCCGCTGCGGGTCCGCAGCTGCTTTCCATGCAGGGTACATTACAATGTACCCTATGGAAAACAGGAACTGCTGTGCCCACATTGCGGAAAATCGCGAAAAAAGCCGCACTGAATTGCCGCGGTAAAAAAGAAGTACCATGTCACTTCTTTTTGCGGAACTGCAGCGGTGAAAAATCTGCAGCAGATGAAAAAAATATCTGCGGGTTTTCTGCGGTTTGTGGTGCAGAACCGCTGCAGTGTGGCTGCCCCCCCATGCCCCAATCCCACCCCCCCATGCTCCGATGCCACCCCCCCATGCTCCGACGAACCCACCCCCCGTGCCCTCATCTCACCCCCTTATACTTACCCGGGCTCCCGGTGTCCGTCCGGCCGTCTTCTCCCTGGGTGCCGCCATCTTGCAAAATGGTGGGCGCATGCGCAGTGCGCCCGCCGAATCTGCCGGCCGGCAGATTCGTTACAAAGGTTATATCTCAGTGATCAAAATGCACTATCTCAGTGATCAAAATAAAAAAAATAGTAAATGACCCCCCCCCCTTTGTCACCCCCATGGGTAGGGACAATAAAAAAATTAAGAATTTTTTTTTTTTCCACTAAGGTTAGAATAGGGTTAGGGGTAGGGTATTTTCAGCCATTTTAACCCTAAAAAACTTCCTAGAAAACACACAGACTCTGCATAGAAAACTGCATCAAAAAACGCATCAAAAAACGCACCAAAAAAGCACCAAAAAAAGGACCTGCGTTTTCTGCCAAGAGCTGCGGTTTTTAGTCCTGAAAAAAAGGAGGGAAATCAGGAACGTGTGAACATAACCTTATGCTGCATACGCAGCATCAATAGTAAAAAGTTGGTCACACAGGGTTAATAGCTGTGTTAATGGAGTGCGTTACATCGCGCTCCAGTAACGCTGGCATTAACCCTGTGTGAGGGCTGACTGGAGGAGAGTATGGAGCGGGCACTGACTGACTGCGGGGAGGAAAGAGCGGCCAGACTGCGGGCGTCGCTGATTGGTCGTGGCAAAACGCCCACGACCAATCAGCGACTTGGATTCCATGACAGACAGAGGCCGCGACCAATGAATATCTGTGACAGACAGACAGGAAGACGGAAGTGACCCTTAGACAATTCTATAGTAGATACATGCAGTTTAAGAGACTTTATAGTCTTTCCTACATGTAGCTGGTCGAAGGAGCCCCTGAATTAGCGTCCTGCCTTCATTACAGGGTATTCAAAGCTTTTTAAGCGAACCTATCCCTTGCTTTTGGGTCACCAAACCACCAGCATATCAGTATACAGCCTCATCTGGGCAATGTGCATGCGTCCCATGCCGCTAACAAATCCCTGGACTCCCCAGTACAGTGACATCTTTTTTTTATTACCTAGGCATATTTAGAATACTAAACTCTGTTTAGTGATAGTTTCTCAGGTTGTGGTCATTTTTTTGTTTCTCCCACACCATTATATCAATAAGATCTCCCTGTATTGGGTAGATCTTAAAGGGAACTTGTCACCATGAAAATGCAGTGGCAGCTGCAGGCACCATGTTATAGAGCAGGAGGAGCGGAGTAGATTGGTTTATTATTTTTTGAGAAAAAATTCTGAATACACTGTGGTTTAATAATTTAATTCTCTGCGCTCTCTCTGGGATTTTTGGTCCAATGGGTGGACCTATCAGTGACGGACGGCTAACTCCGTAGTCTCTGTAGCTGTCAGTCACTGATAGGTCTGCCCACTGGGAGGGACCAATAATCCCAGAAAGAGCAGAGAATGAAATGATTAAAGCACTGGTTATTTCTTTTCTCACCAAACTCTATATCAATCTACTCCGCTCCTCCTGCTCTAGAACATGGGGCCTGCAGGTTGGACTACATCTTCATTGTGACAGGTTCCCTTTAACAGCAAGCTTTGTGTTGTGTGGCCTATCGTGGCTGTACTTAACGTTTGCAGCATGAGAGCCATAGCATAATGCGTATACTTTGTTGGGAGCCAGTTCATGCTGCAGATTGCTCTTGTGCTACTTCTGATTTACTTACAGCATGTTCTTGTTACTTGTTTCCCTTTTTAGTCTCCAGCCTTTTCAGTAAAAGGTATGGGCCATATTAGATAAAACCCATACGGCCTGTATGTATGCAGCTACCTACTGCTTGGATGGAGAATTGTCTATATCGCCTAGTATATCGGATTGCAATACATCTGTGTTGAATTTTCGCTTTTAGCTCAGGTCGCTAACCTAACAGATCGCCGTCTGCCATGTTAGCCTGGCAGCCTATGGAACGCCTTGTCTTAGGCCTGCCAGGCTGACGCTGCTTTAAGACTGTTTTGTATATATTTTCTGTCGTCCTGGAAATTTGTTTTATTCTTGGTTACCTGAATCTGTGGTTTTCTGCTGTTCTCTGGAGAAAAGACATTTGTTAATTCCGTGTGCTGTGCATACCAATTAGCCCTGCACTATGATTATGTTGTCTGAATGGCAGCATGCATCTTTTCCCTTTTCTGCGACCAGCACTATGCCATTTATTCAAAGATGGAGAATGGCGTTTCTCCCATGTAGCAGCTTACGGCTTTGCTTCCTATACGTTCCCCTGGCGCTCTACATGTTTTGATCTTAACTGCTCGTGATAAAGCTTTGTCACTTTCCACCTCATTGAGTAGTGGGCATAAATATCTGTCCACGTTTTGCTAGCCACAGCAACGGCATTCACGTGAGAAATAGTATTACTATTGAGGAAATGCTCTGTGCGATTGTATGTCAGGACCACTCTAGACAAGCAGTGTTGGAGATCAACGTCATCCTCCTGTCCGAAACATTTTATGGGGTCATGTAAGAATTGGTTCTAAGCAATAGTGCTCCTCCTAGTAGGCAACAATTATTTCCCTAGAGGCTGCAAGAATCATCTTGGAGGTGGCCACAATTATTAGACAGCAATTGGCTGAATGATCGTTTGATCCCCATCTCCAAACTCCATACACGGCAACGTTCAGCTCAGCTAGGCGTTCCAGTGTTCTCTGAGAGCAGCTGACAGACTTCTCTCCAAGGCGAACAAGAGGATCAACCATGAAGTACAACAGCCTGGATCCTTCTGTACCCCAAACGGGGAGAGTTGGACGTCACCTATACACATTAGATTGTTGCCCCAAATTTGTAGGCTCAGATGATGTTTCTCTAATATGAAATGTCCATCAAAGTCTCAGCCATCCGTTTTCAAGCCACCGGTCATTCATTGTTTTGTTTTGTTTTTAGACATCTTATAAGAAATGCATACTAGGTTTCGCTCTATAGCCTTATTGGTTTGTGGCTACTGGCCATCTGTTGTAATCTTTTGGACCACCCAAGACCTGTTAAGTCATCTCCAGTTGCCTTACCTATTTCGCTTCCTGTTGGTGATCCTCCTACATTCCTAAAGGGATAACCTAGGCCTACTTTTCCCATAGCAAGGAAGCTATTGTTGAGTAGGCAGTGGGATTAGTTGTAGCATTATGGACCATAGACCTGTGCCGAGAGGCAGCAGAGCATAGTGTTTCCTATCTCACATTGTATGCAGTGCGCAGCAGTAAGGCATTATGTGGCAGAACATAGAACATTTGATGCATACAAAAATTGAAAGGAACGGATGGCTCTCACCGGTTAAAAAATCTTCTTTATTCCAATACTTTAAAACATCGACTTTGACCAGTAGAAGCGCCACTGCAGCGCGAAACGGCTGTCGTCCATTTCACTCCTGCTCCCATCCTCCCGACGTAGATGTTTTAAAGTATTGGAATAAATAAGTTTTTTAACCGGTGAGTGCCATCCGTTCCTTTCAATTTTTGTATCCATTGTGGCTATTTTCTTTGGAGTGGCACCCCGGCTCACGGAACACTTACTGCTGTATACATGCTTGCAGCATCAGTTCATGCAATTACCTGTGCACGGAGTGGGATTCCCCGCTCTGCGGATTAACACTTTGTTGATAGCATTTGATGCATTTGACATGTGAACACTAAGGCTTTTTTTTTCCACTGTCCTGCTTGTAATATTAATCATGTCCTGGTAATGTTCAGCCATTGCATTGTTTATTGCTACTGATGGTAACACATTTGTGCCAGTATTTGGAGTAAACTGATTCCCCAAAATTTGCAAGTGGCAGAAGTTGACAATGTGGCTCTGGCGTGCTGGAAGGGTGTCTGGTCAATACCTTTTAGATAGATGTATTAACCTTCCACCCATTGAACATGAATGTGGCTATTTCTGTGGTGCACCCCCTGGCAGAGAGAGGCATGGGTCACACTTTACAAAGAGCTCGCAATGCTCCTGTGATGGTGGTTTTTGAGAAGAGGAGATTGGACCAGCAGCAGAAAGGATAGCAGGCCAGTATGGTGGTTATAAATGGGAAATGTATAGTCACACTTAATTCAAGGGTGGAGTGGCACAAAGAAAGCCGGCCAATGGGTAGTGTGGACACAATAAACGTACAAAGCTGCATGAACCACGGTGATAAAATGATCTAGTCTAAGTTTACATCTAACTGCACCATATGTAAAAATTCCTATTTGTATGGTTTTTCTCCACGTACCACCGTTACTGGAAATGGTGTGCTAATTACGGTACCTAGAAAAAATGTATATTTAAATATCTATCATAAATATGATGTCATAATTTACCACTTTTTGACTTGAATAGTCCCAGTTTTTTGTGGATCCGAGGCCTCATTCAGATGTCTATTTTCGCATACGAGTGCTATCCATGTTTTTCACAGATGCCACTCATACCATGATATTCTAGGAGGCCATTCACACGCCCGATTTTTGTTTCTTACCCTCGGACTAGTGGTCTGCAGAAAATATCGGAGACCTGTCCGATTTTGTTCTGAGGGTTGGTTCAAAATATGAAAAAAGTGATTGACTTACGAGTTCTCTCCGATTTTCACAAACTGTCAGTATGAAAAAAGGTGGAGAATATTTTTCTGATCTGACTCTGACATGAATCAGTCAGATTTTGCCGTACATGAAAAATATGGACGTCTTACTGAGGCCTTACACTTTTTGTTGGCACTGTCTTCACAGGATGACTGTTTCTCCATGGTGCGGCCAGTCATTATATACACCTTCCCGCCTGCTTGTTTTCTGTCAAGCTCCCACCCTCCTCTTCTTTGACAGCTCTGGCTTCATAGGGCCAGATAAGGGAGGAGATAGAAATGATATGATCCCACCGTGATGCACCGAGCGCCTTTACTTGCTTTGAACAGTCATTCTGTGTTGAAAGTCTCTTTTAATTTAAGTGACCCTCAAGGAATTCTAATTATCTGGAGGTATTGTGGTACTATCAAGCAAATGGCGTTTAAACCCTGTGTAGTGGCTTCAGGGAGAAAATAAAGTGTTCTTCTCTTTGCAGCTGCTCGTGTCCAGTTATTTGGTCAGTGGACTGTTGGCCACCACTCATTACACAGTGAGCACGCTGTAATCACTATCAGGCACTTTGATTGACAGCCTGCTCTAGAGCGTTTGTGTGCAGGATGTCACAGAGCCGGGGAGTGATTAGACATTTTCTCAGTATAATGATGATGGTAACGCAAGTAAGTGGCTTTAGCAAGAATATAACTTTTTCCCTGTAGCCACTGTACCAGTAAGTTGATTTTATAGGGTTTTAAGGGACTCTGTCAGCGCAAAATGACTGTTCAAACCAAGTACAGGTGCTCGGTGCTTCATGGCGGTGCCAGTCATTTATATACAGCTTCCCACCTGCTAGTTTTCCTTCTATCGCCTCCCTTCTATGGCTCTATGAAGCCAGAGCTGTCAATCAAAAATGGTGGATGGAGATAGAAGGAAAACAAGCAGGTGGGAAGGTGTATATAAATGATCGGCCCCACCATGACGCACTGAGTGGCGAGACTCAGTTTGAACAGTCATTGTGTGCTGACAGTCCCTTTAACCACTTCACACTGCAGCCCTCTTTCGTTTTTGCGTTTGTTTTTTGCTCTCGAGACCGCTACATTATCATCTTGCCAGACCGCAATGCATGGCCCGGAGCGTCGCGAGGAGCGGGAAAGGCGCCGGAAGGTGAATATATAATGATTTTTTTTTTTTTTTTTTTTTTTATTTAACATTAGATCTTTTTACTATTGATGCTGCATAGGCTGGACTGTGCCCGTCGCGGGATTTCCGTGACAGACAGACAGACAGACAGAAGTGCCTATATAGCAGCCACATAGTATATAGCACAGGCCACATAGTATATAGGAGCCATGTAGTATATAGCAGACACGCAATATATAACACAGCCCACGCGTATATAACACTGGCCACGCAGTATATAGCGCTGGCCACGCAGTATATAGCGCTGGCCACGCAGTATATAGCGCTGGCCACGCAGTATATAGCGCTGGCCACGCAGTATATAGCGCTGGCCACGCAGTATATAGCGCTGGCCACGCAGTATATAGCGCTGGCCACGCAGTATATAGCGCTGGCCACGCAGTATATAGCGCTGGCCACGCAGTATATAGCGCTGGCCACGCAGTATATAGCGCTGGCCACGCAGTATATAGCGCTGGCCACGCAGTATATAGCGCAGCCCACGCAGTATATAGCACTGCCCACGCAGTATATAGCACTGCCCACGTAGTGTGGGCACCATATCCCTGTTAAAAATTTATATATATATATATATATATATATATATATATATATATATATATATATATATATATATATATATATATATATAATAGTTATATACTCACCCTATATACTCACCCGCCAGCGTCAAGCGAAGCTGTCCCGATGCGCTCGCTGCTGCCGCCAGCTTCCTTTCCCAGCGATGCATTGTGAAATTACCCAGATGACTTAGCGGTCTCGCGTTTTTTTGTATTTTATTATTTTTAACATTAGATCTTTTTACTATTGATGCTGCATAGGCAACATCAATAGTAAACAGTTAGTCACACAGGGTTAATAGCAGCGTTAACTGAGTGCGTTACCCGCGGCATAACGCGGTCTGTTAACGCTGCCATTAACCCTGTGTGAGCGCTGACTGGAGGGGATTATGGAGCGGGCACTGACTGGACGGAAGTAGGGAGGGGCTAATTCTCGGCCGGACTGTGCTCGTCGCTGGCGGACGCGACCAATCAGCAATGTGGGATTTCCGTTACAGACAGACCCCTTAGACAATTATATGTATTTTGAATGGAGTGAAATGGGGGTGTTAGGAACTTTTTATTTTTCTAATGGTTCTAAAAAACTTTTTTTATTTTTCACATGCTTCAATAGTCTCCATTGGAGACTAGAAGCTGCGATAACCCAATTGCCTCTGCTACACACAGGCGATGATCAGATCGCCTGCATGTAGCAGAAATGCTCACTTGCGATGAGCGCCGTCCACCTGGCAGCGCTCATAGGAATCCGGCTATGATAACCGTAGAGGTCTGCTGGAACTTCTGGTTGTCATTCCGACCCATCAGTGACCCGCAGTCCTGTGACTGGGTCACCAATGGGATTAGTGACGTGCTTCCTTCGGCACGCTCACCTTAAATGCTACAGTCAGCAATTGACAGCGGCATTTAATGGGTTAACAGGCACAGGTGGATCGCGATTCCACCCGCGGTTGTTAGGGGCACATGTCAGCTGTTCAAAGCAGCTGAC
This sequence comes from Ranitomeya imitator, assembly GCF_032444005.1. Taxonomy (NCBI): domain Eukaryota; kingdom Metazoa; phylum Chordata; class Amphibia; order Anura; family Dendrobatidae; genus Ranitomeya; species Ranitomeya imitator. The sequence continues at coordinate 413,182,376 of NC_091282.1, read as the reverse complement.
ATGTGACGGGAAAGATGTTGGCTCAGCGCCGGAGTCCACATCAAAAGGATGGAACCCGACATGCGCAGTACATGTATGGTGCATGTCGTGAAGGGGTTAAACCCTAATTAACCTGCACATTATCACTTTATTTGCAGGTAAATAGCACTTTTTTCTATAACGTGCCAGGAATTTTTTCTTTCATTAAATCTCTACAAACTTCCTGCTATAGTAATATACTGCACATGTTCCACACAAAAAAAGATAGACATTTTTCCCATATACCCGCCATGTGTGCACCCGCCCATGTACTTCCATCCTATTAGTGGTTTTCCCCGTCATGTTCCCAATACAGTGTATGTCCAGTGTCCTGGCACGTGGCTCTTTATTACAGGACGATAATTACCTTGGCTTTTCGCTGTCTTTGCCTACGTTTTATAGTCCCCATTTACAAGCCGCGCTCTGCTGTACCTAATGAAGTACGACATATATTGTTCAACAAATTGGAAGTGGTCATTTTACCGTGATATTTTATCATGTTAAATGGAGCAGAGAAACTTCTTTCCAACATGTCAACTTCACAATCTCTTAAGTGAAGCAATTTGACATCTTTCTTTTTTTTTTTTTCTTCACTCCATTATGAATAATGTTCCCCTCTGAATTATGTCACCAGCACTGCACTTCATTAGACATCAAAATTCTTTTATCAGTTCCGCAACTTGTAGAGGAAAATGGCAGAACAAAACTGCTGAAGGAACGCAGTGCTATAAAAAGTGAGCTGACATCCATTACACTAATGGAAAAGTTACATCCGAGCTGAGAAGGGACATGGGACAATTTCATGCTTCAGGATTACATATTGTAAAATCCTAGTAGTACACGTGAGGCTACTTAGCGATCACCAGTAAAATCGTTATGACTCTCAGAATTAGAAAGTCCTTCTACCCAGCTAATTCTTCTAGTTTCCATTAGATCTATGACATCACATGATTAAACACGGACTAGCTGACTTCTAAGCTCTATGTAGAAACTGGAGGTCAATTTTTCCTGTATGAGTCACCAGTCACTGCAAAAGTCCCTGGCAGGAGTAGGAAAGAACAGCTGGGTCAGGAGGTGAAGAGGCGAATGATGATTTGAGAGACCAGGGACTTCCTGTTTCTACATAGAGTAAAGAAAAGAGAATAATTAGCTGGGTAGAAGGGCAAAATGAGCAATTGTAAGTGCACAGTTCCCTATAATATGATGAGTGCAATGTATTAAGCAGATAAAAACTTTGGTGAGAGAAGTGCTTCTTCAAAGATATTGTGAAGAGTCTTTGTAACACAGTTTAATTTTTATTTCATAAGTCAGTAAATGTGTCACATAATTTTGGCACAACTCGAGCCTGTGCGACTTTGGGCGTTCTGACATTTTTGCCAAGCTCCAACAAAGTGGACGCAGCTGCATGGGGTGAGGGCGTGTTACTGGAGCAGGATGTGTGGTAACGGGTACGCTCGCCCGACACTCTAGATTCATGACGAGGCGTATGCCTCGGGAGCGTCTGACTCCAGCACATGTCCTCCTCTTGTTCATGCCGGTCTTGAAGTATTGGTTCCTAGGTGTTTAGTTTAGGGGAATTTGGGAGTTGCCACAAATGACTCCATTTTTTTAATTTTTTTAAACTGGAATTCTTAATAAATTTGGTCTTCAAAAATCTTGTAAATATACAATTGTAAAAATACTTATGTCCTGCACTTGACTAAGTGATGCCTGTTGCTTCCTTTCAGAGCTCATCTGTGTCTCCATCTGCGAGTTTCAGAGCAGCAGAAAAGCACAGAAATTCAGCCGACTATTCTTCAGAAAGTAAAAAGCAAAAGACCGAAGAAAAGGATATAGCCGCCCGTTATGTAAGTAACCCTGGACCCCGATTGCCGAATGGCCAGCTTGTGTCTGTTACGCCTGCTCGGATGTATTCCGTGTACCCAAGCTGAACGTGACTACGGGCCACACACTTTATCTTTGACAAGTAAATATGCTTAATGGTTCATAAAGGAGCTTAAATATTTCCAAAGGGTGTGTTTGGTTAGAGAGAACGTAGTGAAGAGTTTGTTTAGCGAGTACGTCCAGTTCATATGGTTTATCTGTTTACTTTGTCATCAGCCGAGCGCTGTGGAACATCCGTCACCTTAAAAATTCTTAGAAAAAATAGTGATCCGCCATTTATGGTTTCTAGAGCAAGTTTATATGAGCCATACTGTTAAATTGTCCTAGTCTGCTGCTGGTGTGGTGACAGGTCCTCTGTTTATTGTGCACACATTGAGCTGTCACCGTGTATCCATGGAATGGGCCAGCACGCACGGCTTTAGGCCGGTCTGAGGTAAATTTGGACAACTATATTGGCTCCATTATTGTGTCAAATGTTGTTCATTTGGCCTCCTATCTTGACGTGTGGTCTCAAAATGGTCCCTTAGGGCACCTAGGATCCTTTCTTAAGCATTTTCTTAATTTATTCTCGTAAAGTTAAGCTCAATGCACAGCTCAGATTGTTAGCTTATCCTAAAGTTGTTCCTGCCATTCAGCGGTGGATTCACCCCTCTACCGACGTAGTTGACATCCAGAGAAGGTGAGAGGGCGGCAGCAGCTCTAGCTTCCTCCAGATGGATGTGATTCTCCAAAGGAAGTGACATTGAATCCAGCGCTGTTTAGCCCCAGGAGAGCAAGTGTCGACACGGCCGGAACGGCATCTGGAGTGATTTTACTGGGGGGAGACCGGCGGCATTTAGAAGGGATTGTCCCAGTGGTGGAAAAACTCAATTAAAGAGAATGCGTCACCAGAAAATGACCTATTGTTTAAATCCGGTTTTTATGTTGCATAATATTTTTTTTTCAATTTGTTTTCCTAATATTTTATATCACATTAAAATAAAAAAAATGCACATATATATATACATAGACTGCTCCATCAGAAACGTTGCAAGTTTCCAACTGGCCAGTAAGTCTGATGCTAGACTGGCACTTCCTGTTGTTTGAAGAAGCCTTTTCAGAAGTCACATTATCATAACAGACAGAATTACTAAGATGGACTACCTCTCCATATGCTAATTTTATGGTAGCACTATAATAATATATTCAGCAGAATATATCACCTTCTGTTTAAAAAAGGTTTTATGTTAACCGCATTTTTCTGTTATTACTCATCTCATTATCCATCCTGCGATGAATGTTTGATGCGTATTTTCTCTATGCAAAAAAAAAAAAACCGCAGCGACTTACAGTTCCACCAAAGGGGATGGCATTTATAGAGATCTGCTTTTTTTTTTTGTTTTGTTTTTTTTTTTCACACAGAACCAACAGAGCTGCCGTGCGTGTTTGAAATCCACAACATGTCAATTTCTCTTGCAGATATGCTGACTTTTATGTACCGATTTTCCCTTTAATACTGCATTCAATGCAGAAAATCTGCAGATAAAAAAACGCATGTTTTTAGTGTGTTTCCGCTGTGGAAAGCACTAAAAAATGTATGCATTCACACAAGTCTTTTTTTTTTTTTTCTTGTACTCTGACAAACTAAAAACTGCAGAACACAAATGTTAGGGTTTTTTTTTTAAAGCCCTATTGCAAAAATGCTTTAGAAAAAAAATGGTTAAAAAAAAAAAAGTAAACCTCCTCCCTTGGGTGTCATTATCTTTTAATTAGGGGCTATGACAAAGAAATGTTTGAGTTCAGCCTGGTGTGTGTGTTAAAGAAACAAACACTCATCAAAGCTTTTACCCTATTAATATATTGAAGTCATCATATTCTATAGCACTGTGTACTTAGAATTGCTCATTTTGCCCTTTTACCCAGCTCTTTTCCATTCTGTATATGATATCACGTAAAAAAAAAATTGACTAACTGAATCCTGCTAAGCTCTATGTAGAAACAGGAAGTCTCTTTTCCCTGCATGAGCCACTGCCAAAGTACTGGGCAGGGGGTAGGAGGGAACAACTGGGTCAGTTGAAAGGGAATCATTTCTGGAGGAAAGAGACTTCCTGTTTCTACATAGAGGTAGCTGGATAGAAAGGCAAACTGGGCAATTGTAAGTACACAGTGCTATATACAGTGGGGAAAAAAGTATTTATTCAGCCACCAATTGTGCAAGTTCTCCCACTTAAAAAGATAAGAGATGCCTGTAATTGACATAATGGGTAGACCACAACAATGAGGCCATGTGCACACGTTCAGGTTTTTTCGCGCTAAAAACGCTATAAAAACTCATTAAAGACGCATACATTATGCTTTCTATCATTTAGAATGCATTGTGCATGTTTTGTGCACATGGGTGCATTTTTTTCCGCGAAAAAAACGCATCGCGGTAAAAAAATGAGCATGTTCATTATTTTTGCGGATTTTCTGCGTTTTTCCCGCAATTCTATGCATTTGGGAAAAAACGCACAAAAAACGTGTCAAAAACGCGTCAAGAGTCAAAAAACGTGAAAAAAACGCATGCGGATTTCCGGCAGAAATGTCCGGTTTTTGTCAGGAAAATTTCTGCAAGAAATCCTGACGTGTGCACATACCCTGAGGGTATGTGCACACGTCCGGATTTTTAGCGTTTTTTTTGCGGAATTTCGCTATAAAAACGCTATAATTCCGCATCAAAAACGCTAAAAATATGCATCCTATCATTTAGAATGCATTCCGGATTTTTTGTTCAAATGGATGCGTTTTTTTCCGCATAAAAAACGCATTCCGCAAAAAAAATGGACATGCTCATTCTTTTTGCGGATTTCTAAGCCAAAATGACTTTCAGGAAAAAAAAAAAAATCCGCAAAAAATCCGCGCAAAAAAACGCGCAAAAACCGCGAAAAATCCGCACGGAAAAAATGCGATTTTCTGCCAGAATTCTCCGGATTTTGTCAGGAAAAAAACCTGACGTGTGCACATAGCCTGAGAGTCAAAATGAGAAAACTAATCCAGAAAATCACCTTGTCTGATTTAGCAAGATTTATTTTGCAAATTATGATGGAAAATAAGTATTTGGCCATTAACAAAAGTTCATCTCAATATTTTGTTATATATCCTTTGTTGGCAATGACAGAGGTCAAACGTTTTCTTTAAGTCTTCACAAGGTTGGCACTCATTGTTGGTGGTTTGTTGGCCCATTCCTCCATGCAGATCTCCTCTAGAGCAGTAATGTTTTGGGCCTGTTTCTGGGCAACACGGACTTTCAACTCCCTCCAAAGGTTTTCTATGGGGTTGAGATCTGGAGAATGGCTAGGCCACTGCAGGACCTTCATATGCTTCTTACAAAGCCACTCCTTCGTTGCCCTGGCGGTGTGCTTGTGATCACTATCATGCTGAAAGATCCATCCATGTTTCATCTTCAATGCCCTTGCTGATGGAAGGAGGCTTGCACTCAGAATCTCACGATACATGGTCCCATTCATTCTTTCATGTACATGGATCAGTCATCTTGGTCCCTTTGCAGAGAAACAGCCCCAAAGCATGATGTTGCCACCCCCATGCTTCACAGTAGGTATGGTGGTCTTTGGATGCAACTCGGCATTCTGGCGCCTCCAATTATGACTTTTGTTTCTACCAAACAATTCTACTTTGGTTTCATCAGACCATATGACATTCTCCCAGTACTCTTCCGGATAGTCCAAAATCTCTCTAGCAAACTTCAGACGGGCCCGGACATGTACTGGCTTAAGCAGGGGGACACGTCTGGCACTGCAGGATCTGAATCCCTGGCTGCGTAGTGTGTTACTGATGGTAGCGTTTGTTTCGGTGGTCCCAGCTCTATGCAGGTCATTCACTAGGTCCCCCTATGTGGTTTTGGGATTTTTCTCTCCGTTCTTGTGATCATTTTGACCCCACAGGGTGAGCTCTTGCGTGGAGCCCCAGATCGAGGGAGAAATTATCAATGCTCTTGTATGTCTTCCATTTTCTTATTATTGCTCCCACAGTTGATTTCATCACACCAAGCTGCTTGCCTATTACAGATTCAGTCTTCCCAGCCTGGTACAGGGCTACAATTTTGTTTCTGGTGTCCTTCGACAGCTCCTTGGTCTTCACCATAGTGGCGTTTGGACTGTGATTGTTTGAGGTTGTGGACAGGTGTCTTTTATACTGATAACAAGTTTAAACAGGTGCCATTACTACACGTAATTAGTAGAGGACAGAGGAGCCTCTTAAAGAAGTTGTTACAGGTCTGTGAAAGCCAGAAATCTTGCATGATTTTGAGTGACTTAATACTTATTTTCCACCATAATTTGCTAAATAAATCTTGCCAAATCAGACAAGGTGATTTTCTGTATTTGTTTTCTCATTTTGACTCTCATAGTTGTGGTCTACCAATGATGTCAATTACAGGCCTCTCTCATCTTTTTAAGTGGGAGCACTTGCACAGTTGGTGACTAAATACTTTTTTCCCACTGTAATATGTTGATAAACTTTGATGGAAGTGCTTCTTTAATGTTTTATGTAGAATCATAAGTCGTAATAACAATGTCTAAAAGTAGCATACAGAGAAGGTCACACAAAATGTTCCCAGCCGCCATTTGTACATTGGTACCTTTTATTATTGTATGATACAATGTATTTTCTTCCCCATTCAGGACAGTGATGGTGAAAAAAGCGATGATAACCTTGTGGTGGATGTTTCCAATGAGGTCTGTGTTCTGCTTATTTTACATTGTTTGCATTGTCACAGTTCTGCTCCATGTCCTATCAATGAGTGTTACTTACATTTAACACGTTATGAAATGGTAACCATTTTTATTTTTCCTCTCGCAGGACCCTTCTTCACCAAGAGGAAGTCCAGCACATTCTCCAAGGGAGAACGGCTTAGATAAAGCCCGACTTCTAAAGAAAGATCCTCCAATCAGCCCTGCCTCCATTGCATCCTCAAGCAGCACACCATCTTCAAAGTCCAAAGAACTCAGCCTTGTAAGTCAGAATTCTATCAATTCTACTAACTGGTTCGGCTTCATATCATCAGATGTTACGGATTTATTAGCACTCTTATAGCCAGTGTCAGACTGGGATGCCAAAGACCCACCAGTAGCCAACTCCTGGGCCCCACATTTCAGCTACATGCCAATGTGCCATTCTCCTCCATCATAGAATTATATAACAATGGACTGGGTAGATTGATAAATAAGATGCTGTTTGTGTCTGTACATAGTGATTCAAGTATATTGTGCCGAGTTCTGCTCATATAAGAGGGTGGTGGCACAGGGACCCACCAGAGGATTCTCCTTTTCTTCTGTGGGCTAGTCCAAGCCTGCTTATAATCCGAATTCTACAGGGATGACTTTCCAATGTTCACTCCAGCCATTTACTGTTACTACGTCTTGGCTCAGCTATTGTATTGTGACCGTTCGTTTTAGCTTCAATTCACTTTCCATTCAAGCTCCTTAAATGGGATTTCCACCCTTTTAAAGGGGTTGTACCAAGTAAAAGCCATGCCAGACAAGCATGTTTGATGCTCCGTATAAAGCCCACAATGGATGGACTAGCTGTGATTCTCCTGAACTAAACTAACCGCCTCATGGGCATAAATGGGGTTGTTGCTTCAGGTAAGTAGACCCACAGCAGGTCCATGCATGGTTTATGTACACAGCATGAAATGTTTTTGTCTGAAATATGCCTTAATAACTTATCCCCTACTGATTGGGCATTTATTGATTGCTGGAAGTCAGAGCCATGTTTATAGGATTAGAGGGGTTCCATTGGTTTGAAGACCCCTGTCTATATGCAACAGTGGTCAATCCACGCACAGTAATCAATCACACATTCGAGCCTACAGTAATCAATAAATTATTTCCCATCTTACCGTCTTGGTACAACCCCTTTAAACATTAAAATTTGCCGTTTCTAAAGTTGGCAATTATGTTTGCAATTTGTTTTACTTACACACATATAACCATTTTGTAACAACTTTTGGTAAAACCGTCACTTTGATAGTGATATACCAGAATGCCGGCTGATGTACAGCTTTCGTAAAGCGAAAGTGACAACCAGTTTGGCTCGGTCTCCTTTTGTCACTGTTGTATTCCAATATCTCTGTAAGTTAATGAGTTAGAATTTGCCCACCTTGGCTGCTACTCTAACTTCAGCATTTTTACACTCGAGTCATTAGACTAGAAACCATTTTACCACGTCTCTTTCGGATGAGCGCTAATAAGCCTTGAATATCGGTGAGAGCTGTAGAGATGAGGAATCATGAAGTGACCCTTGCCAAGTGTATGGACAGCCCGGCTTTCACTAGGAGTAGATGTAAATGTGTAATCATTATTCTATTTTCTTCCATATATTTGTGCCACTTCATAATTAAAGCCTGTCTTGGATGAATGACTCTATATTTCATCCGGTTGGGTTAGGTCTGTCCATTCGAGATGTTCTTTGATAACGGCTCTCTCCTGTATTTAATAGAGGAGCAAGTGATCCCTTTTATGTACAGCTTCAATAGAAACATAGTAAGGAGTCATATTTGTGAAACAACCCTATGCTTGCGATAAAATTGTATTTTTTTTTCCTCACCATGGGTAAATTCTGCAGTCCTCCTGCATCTCTGGGCTTTTTTTTGCCTCTCCACTCCATAGAGATGGCCTCTGTTCCCTTTTCATAAATTTTATTCGTTGTAGTCAACTGGGCGTGGTTTTCATATCTTTTGAAGACTACACCCACTTCACTAGATTTGCATACAAAGAAGAGGGGACCACATCTCAGGGATGGAGAGGCACAGGAATAAAATGTTAGGCCTTCTTCAGAAGCACTCAGTCAGTAGGATCAACCCTCCTAAGCCAGCTATTTGGGCATGTAGGTCATAGAAAGCTGATTAGAATATCTAGCTATCTGCGAGCCGATGTTTTTCCAGAGTAATGCACATTTTTCTTAATATGTAAATGAGCTGTTGAGCTCTGTAGGACGGACTTGATTCTCCATAGGAATCTGCCTCCGGAGCTTATTTTAAGTTAAAGGTGGCATTATCCGTGTGAAACATGTACTGATTGACAGTCTGCTCTCCTGAGTTACATGTCTCACATTGGTAACGCTACTTTTCATTTAAAGTAAACTCTGGAGGCGGATTCTCTAGGAGATCTCAACAGTTCATTTACATATAAGAAAAATGTGGATTTCACTGGAGTAAGACAACAGATGGCAGATATCAGGGCATCCTTTTATCCAGCTTCCTATGACCTGCATGGCCATATAGAGGGCTTAGGAGGGTTGATCCTACTGACAGATTAATACAGCAATGTAGATTTGTGCTTAAAACGGAAAGTATGGAATATAAATCATGCTTTGATGATTTACTGCCACTGTGCCCTTTTGAAGGAAATGTAGGGTGGTATTCCCTAAATCTCTCTTTTGGGAAGCTTTACACGTTACTTTAGAATAAAAAAAAACTCCATTTTGAGGCCACTGTTCCTGCTAGAAATGCCTTTTTCCTCCCTCACAAGCGATTCCCTACAGGTGTGTTTCCATTTCGGCTGCTCTGGTTACACACGTCTGCTGTACACTCCTATGTTATGAATAGATACTTGAAAGATATGATTGTGAAAGCACATATGTTATGACTCTTCCATTAGGGCTGTTGACTTTAGCAGGGTGAGTATTTGAGGTTTCCAGCAGAGTAAACCATAAAGTCAATAAGCTGTTTACTTTTGGGAGGATTCAAGTCATTTAGCATGTTGTATCCTTTGCTGCAGCCAGAGATTCTTTTTGTTAGTGGTTGTATAGTGCTGATGTAACTCTTACATGTTTGTTTTACGGAAAGACAGCCATATTTGCACTTTGGAATTCACATTGATTTTTCTTTTTATTCTTTTTTTTTTTTTTTTTTTTTTTTAAAAACCATTTACATTCACCTATTGAAAGAACGAGAAGTCTACAACTCCTGTTTCAAAATCTAGCACACCCACTCCGCGAACTGATGCCCCCACACCTGGCAGCAACTCGACTGGTCTACGGCCTGTGCCTGGCAAGCCACCAGGAGTCGACCCACTAAGTAAGATGGATGTCACTTTTTAATTTGTTGTTTTTTTTATTAAAAATTTTATTTCAGGATCACTTCTTTTTTTTTTTTTTTTTTTTTTTTCAATTTTATAGGGTGTGATAAAATGTGTAAAAATGTAAGATTGATAGGCAAATGGTGAATAAATAGAAAGATATGAAGTGTACAACCTTAGTTATTTACTGGCTGCTTGTATCTGTTCTTTACAGCCGGTCTCAGGACTCCAATGGCAGTCCCTTGTCCTTATCCAACCCCCTTTGGAATAGTTCCACATGCCGGAATGAATGGAGAACTGACCAGCCCAGGAGCAGCTTATGCCAGTCTACATAACATCTCCCCACAAATGAGCGCCGCTGCGGCCGCAGCAGCAGCTGCTGCAGCCTATGGGAGGTCTCCGGTGGTAAGAACTTTAATTATTACATTGTGATTATGGTTTTTTTTTGTATTTTATTCTAAATTTTCAATCTTCTCTGAAAGAAGGGAAATACAGTATGATAAATTGGGGCGAAGACCGGCCATATTAGATAACTATTGGCTGTACGCTCTTATGGCTGACGGCAATTTGTCTCTAACTCTCTATTCACATTTGTGCATGGCTTTCCTAAGCATGCATGGTTCTGACAAATAAACCGCCATCAGACTACTAGGACATTCTCTAAGAAGAGAACTGAAGTGAAAATCCTTATTTTTGCTAACTAGTGGGAGCACCCAGTCCATGTTTGATAGTTGGCCAACTTTGCCAAAGTTGGTTGGCTAGCTTAATAATCTAGATGCAAGATCATGGACATGATAAATTGAGCGATGTTTCTAACCATATCGATTTCTAGAATATTAGATATGTCATAGTATGTAGCTCTGAACAGTGCAATTAAGGCTTCAGTTTATGAATGGAGAAAAATGTAACAGCAGACAAAGGTTTTGTAGTAGAGGGGAACTGGAGTACAAAGCATGTTAGAAGTGTCTTCAACTTTGTATTCTAATCCCAAAATGTGTTATATTGTTATAATGGATTAAAAATAATCTGTCACCAGTTTTATGCGTCGGCTATATATTGCTTCTTAAAAACTTATCCCACACCGCTGAGTGGCAAAATTCTGCCCTTGCATAGTTCAGGAATGGGCTGTGTTAAATATAACTCAATTTTTAAGAGAGGACTAGCAGAACTGCAACAGACTTAAGGGAACCTGTCACCCCCAAAATCGAAGGTGAGCTAAGCCCACCGGCATCAGGAGCTTACAGTATCTACAGCATTCTGTAATGCTGTAGATAAGCCCCCGATGTATCCTGAAAGAGGAGAAAAAGAGGTTAGATTATACTCACCTGGGCAGTCCTGCTGTAGTCCGGTCCGATGGGCGTCGCGGTCCGGTCCAGCGCCTCCCATCTTCTTTCGATGACGTCTTCTTCTTGTATTCACGTTGCGGCTCCGACGCAGGCGTACTTTGTCTCCCCTGTTGAGGGCAGAGCAAAGTACTGCAGTGCGCAGGCGCTGAGGAAGGTCAGAGAGGCCCGGCGCATGCGCACTGCAGTACTTTGCTCTTCCCTCAACAGGGGAGACAAAGTACGCCTGCGCCGGAGCTGCAGCGTGAAGACCAGAGGAGAACGTCATCCTAAGAAGATGGGAGGCCCCGGACCGCGACACCCATCGGACCGCGACCGCCCCTGGGTGAGTATAATCTAACCTCTTTTTCTCATCTTTCAGTATATAAGCCCCTGATGCCGGTGGGCTTAACTCACCTTCGATTTTGGGGTGACAGGTTTACCTTTACTGATTTTACCAAAATCAGTAGCCTATTATGTAATACCCCACTAGAATGTGTCTTTGCGTTTTTATTCTTTCCTAAGATTGGGAAACAAAAACGGGTGATGGATTCCCTTTAAATTAGGACCTCCACATTAACTTTGTGTTTGAATATTATACAGAGACGTGCCTACTGTTTGTTTTGAGGGTCATGCCGACAATGCAAATTTTGACATCAGACCTATGAATCCATTCGGGTCATCAATTTTTGCGGTTTATGGCCTTCGGTGAGCAAAAGAAAGGATCGCAAAATTTCACAGAGATTTTTCAAGAAAAACATATTTTGGAATGATGAGGAAAACATAATGTAGATCAACAATGTGTATAGATTTGTAAATATTGTATGCATAATATATATATTGTGTGTATAAGCAAATATATTTCTAAAGGCGCTATTGACCTGAAATTCTCACCAGATGTCGCTTTTGTGCAAAGTGTTAATTAAATTTCAGTAAGCAAGTACAATACTCTTTCCCTGTGTCATTTCTCATTGTTACACAAGTTAATTTATGGACATCTATGGTTTGATATTTTTGCCTGTGTGGATTGGATGGGTTGTTACCGACATCTGGTGAGAATTCCATATCAATTGCACCTTTTAGAAATATATTTACTTAGAAAATTGGTGACATGTTCAACACTCATTTCACCCTTTGCATATGTCTGTGTGTGTGTGTGTGTGTGTGTGTGTGTGTCTGTGTGTGTGTATAACTATATAATATACCGTATATTTGTTTACTATTCCCTCTTCATTATAAAAAAAAACATCTCTCCCTATCTCACACTTTTTTTAAAGTTTATTTTTTTATATATGAGGAAATTGAATCGTTAACATTCCTAAACGCTTACCTACTGTATTGTCAGTTGTAGGAGTAGAGGTTTCCATTACATGACCTCCAATTGTTCTTGTGTTTCCCAATTACTATTTAGGTTGGCTTTGACCCACATCATCACATGCGTGTTTCAGGAATCCCTCCAAACCTGACAGGCATCCCAGGTGGAAAGCCGTAAGTAGCGTTTATTGGTTATCCCGCTGACAGATCGTATTTGCAGTTACACTCCCTTTTATGTTTTTAGATCCACGTGAATTGTCCAAGAGAATTATCTTTCTTGGGTGTTAAACTTTTGGTCGATTTGCTGATGGTTTATATGTATGTTTATAGAATGTGTCTTTATAGCTGCGTTCATGGCTTACGGCACATACTATAGATGCTGTTTTGTGTAGCTTTCAGAATACATTTTCATTGATAAATGCTTTGTAAACCCCAATTAACTTCTAAATCAAGGCACATGGAGGTTAAAGATTAAGATTGGTGAGGAGTGACGTAGGGATCTGAGTTGATAGGAAGTCATTCCTTAATGCTCAAGAAGCAAGATAAATTTTTATTTTTGTATATCCTGTTTTATTTATTTTTTTAGTTGGTCTACATTAATTTTTTTCCTTTATATATGATCAGATGAGCTATGCCGATTACAATCAATACAATGCTTGAAGCTTTTTTTTGTTTGTTTGTTTGTTTTTTTGTTTTTTTACTCCCTCCTATCTTACATGAAAGAGTATTAGTTTTCTAGACTTGGATTTGTTTCTTTCATTCTGGCAGACTACAACTTAATGAAATTGGTTATAACGAAGAAAGCTTTTACCTTCTGAATATTTTTGTACTTAAAATCGATTTCTTTTTCTAATTAGTGCATATTCATTCCATGTAAGCGCTGACGGCCAGATGCAGCCGGTCCCATTCCCTCCTGATGCTCTGATTGGCCCCGGAATCCCTCGGCACGCGCGGCAGATAAACACACTAAATCACGGGGAAGTGGTTTGTGCAGTTACCATCAGCAACCCCACTAGACACGTGTACACCGGTGGAAAGGGATGTGTCAAGGTCTGGGACATTAGCCACCCTGGGAACAAAAGCCCTGTCTCTCAGCTGGACTGCTTGGTAGGCACCAATGGAGGATATTTTTGCAATATTTGTTATATTGGATATATCAATGAACTGTCCTCACGTGTGATGTTAAAAGTTTAAAGAAGCGCTCCCGCTAACGTAGTTATAGTTTAAATGTGTGTGTTTAATATACTCCCCTACCACCGCTTTCTCTGGTGTCCAGCGCCATTCTTCTTCTCTTCCGAATGAGATCTCACACATAGCATGTAGAATGATCCTGCAGGACTCAATTGTGGTGACGTCACTGAGAAGAGCAAAGACCGGCACTGGACACCGCAGATCGGCAGTGTGTGAGTATACACTCACACTTCATTACATGCGCACACACACATTTAAACTTATAAAGCTGTAAGTGGGAGTGCTTTTTTAAAGGTACATTCACACTGAGCGATATCGCTAGCGATCCGTGACGTTGCAGCGTCCTGGCTAGCGATATTGTTGAGTTTGACACGCAGCAGCGATCAGGATCCTGCTGTGCCATCGTTAGTCGGCGCAGAAAGTCCAGAACTTTATTTCGTCGCTGGACTCCCGCAGACATCGCTGAATCGGCGTGTGTGACGCCGATTCAGCGATGTCTTCACTGGTAACCAGGGTAAACATCGGGTTACTAAGCGCAGGGCTGCACTTAGTAACCCAATGTTTACCCTGGTTACCAGTGTAAATGTTAAAAAAAAAAAAACAGTACATACTTACATTCCGGTGTCTGTCCCCCGGCGCTGTGCTTCTCTGCACTGACTGTGAGCGCCAGCTGGAAAGCACAGCCGGCGCTTACACAGTGCAGAGAAGCACAGCTCCGGGGGACAGACACTGGAATGAAAGTATGTAGTGTTTGTTTTCTTTTACATTACGCTGGTAACCAGGGTAAACATCGGGTTACTAAGCGCGGCCCTGCGCTTAGTAACCCGATGTTTACCATGGTTACCAGGGGACTTCGCATAGATGGTCGCTGGAGAGCTGTCTGTGTGACAGCTCTCCAGCGACCACACAGCGACGCTGCAGCGATCGAGATCGTTGTCTAGATCGCTGCAGCGTCGCTAAATGTGACGGTACCTTAACAGTCAAAGATGAGTCACTACATATACAGTAGAGCAGAGGTCCCCAACTCCAGTCCTCAAGGCGCACCAACAGGTCATGTTTTCAGGATTTCTTTAGTCTTGCCCAGGTAATAATTGCATCACCTGTGCAATGCAAAGGAAATCCTGAAAACATGACCTGTTGGTGGGCCTTGAGGACTGGAGTTGGGGACCCCTGCAGTAGAGAATATCTACTACTTTTTTTTTTTTTGTACAGATAGCTACTGCTTGGCTCTTTATTAAAGGGGATCCGTCAGCAGGTTTTTGCTATTTAATCTGAGAGCAGCATAATATAGTACAGTCTCTGTGCTGGCTTACCACTTTCCCGGGACAACCACAGGGGCCAGGAACTACCGGGACAAGAGCGTTTTTTAATTGCTGCAGATGTCCTTAGGGAAATTGGCAACAAGATTAGCTCTGTTTTCCTGAAGATGTTTGCCAATTTGCCGCAGAGTCTGATATGTGTGAACATAACTTCTAGGATGATAATCTCTGCCTCCTCTATACGTTATATGCAGCCATTATCAGATTAACATCTGTGTGATCAGCTAAACAAGCCACAAACTGTACAAGGAAATGAATGCACGGAGAGCAGATTTCTATCACCGCTTAAGTAGATAAATCATGTAAACGAAGTAAACTAGAAAATAGGGGAAATACTAAAGGCCCCTTCACATTAAGCGACGCTGCAGCGATACCGACAACGATCCGGATCGCTGCAGCGTCGCTGTTTGGTCGCTGGAGAGCTGTCACACAGACCGCTCTCCAGCGACCAACGATGCCGGTAACCAGGGTAAACATCGGGTAACTAAGCGCAGGGCCGCGCTTAGTAACCCGATGTTTACCCTGGTTACCATCCTAAAAGTAAAAAAAAAACAAACAGTACATACTTACCTACAACCGTCTGTCCTCCAGCGCTGTGCTCTGCTCTCCTCCTGTACTGTCTGTGAGCGTCGGTCAGCCGGAAAGCAGAGCGGTGACGTCACCGCTCTGCTTTCCGGCTGACCGACGCTCACAGCCAGTACAGGAGGAGTGCAGAGCACAGCGCTTAGTTACCCGATGTTTACCCTGGTTACCAGTGAAGACATCGCTGGATCGGTGTCACACACGCCGATCCAGCGATGTCAGCAGGAGTCCAGCGATGAAATAAAGTTCTGGACTTTATTCAGCGACCAACGATCTCCCAGCAGGGGCCTGATTGTTGGTCGCTGTCACACATAACGATTTTATTAACGATATCGTTGCTACGTCACAAAAAGCAACGATATCGTTAACAATATCGTTATGTGTGAAGGTACCTTAAGACTAGGAAGAATTGTCATTCCTCTATAATTATACAACAAATTCTGTAGCTTTCTGACATTTGAACCGCAGTCCAGAAGGATTTTTCAAATTTTTTTTTTTTGCACCACTTCATTATCCGGTCATACCGCCTTAGGGAAAGAGTTATAGTCCTGAATTACACCATTCATTATATGTTATAATGTATTGAAAACAGGGAAGAAGGTTCCAAGTGTAGGGCAATTGTGAACAAAAACATGCAATTCTGCAATTTTTGAGGGTTTTTATTTTTATGGCATTCATTCTGTTTTGTTTTTTTTTTTTTTTTTAAATCACTCTGAAACCAGATTCTCTAGTCTGTAAGTCAATACAATTATAGTGATACCAAACTTGTAATGTGTGGGTGTATTTTTTTTTTTTTTTTCCTTCGTTTTTCGGGTGGTAGGGGGGTTTGAGTAAAAAAAAAATTTAGAAGTTTGAGATGAAAAAGTACAGTGTTTTTGTTTCTCTCCATTTTCCAACATCCGTACCATTTTTATTCTTCCATCACTTCTTTTTTTTTTTTTTTTTTTTGTTCTTTTTTAACTTTCTTTTTCAGTCCCTTTAGGGGACTTGAACCTACAACCATCCAATCACTTCTACTATATATATTGCAGTATCCAGTGACAACCTCTGCCTCATTTGAGTCTCAGCAGGTGGCTTAACATCACAGAAAAATCTTCTGCAAATATTGAGGTGTTGGCAGGAAAAACGCAGCATAAAATACATACTTTTGTTACGGTTTTTGCATGTATTATCCCCATTCATTAGTATAGGGGAAATCTGCAGCAAAAACAAAGAATTGACATACTGCACATCTAAATCTGCAAGGAAACAAATAAGCAACATGTGCATGAGACTTAGTAATTTCGTTCACGTTGCTGGTACTAAAAAATCCTTCCTTCAGGTTTTATGACAAATCTGCACAGAAAATAAATGTGACTAAACTGCAACGTGTGCACAGACCCTAAGGCCCCTTTCACACATCAGTTTTTTGCTATCAGTCGCAATCCATCGAATTTTGAAAAACAAATCAGTCGCCGAATCCGTTTTTTTCTCATAGACTTGTATTAGCGACAGATTGCAAAGCGTGGCTTTACGTCTCATCAGTCATTCGCCGGATCCGTTGAAAATTGTGTATCCGGCGGACGGTGAAAACGGACAAAGTAAAGTTTTTTTTGTGTGCGTCAAAAAAATGGACAGCGACGGATCCGTTGCCGTCCGTCGTTTGCTCGAATGGAAGCCTATGGGCGCCGGATCCTTCAGATGACCGAATCCGGCGATGGATTCCGTTGCATGCTCCAATTTTTTTAGGATCCAATTAGCGAGATCCGCTAGCCGGATCCGGCGAAAAAACTGATCCATCGCATCAGTTTTTCACAATCTGCGATGGATACTTCGAGCCAACAGATTGTGACTGACTGCAAAAAACTAATGTGTGAAACTGGCCTAACAGCCATAGGTGGAGCTGATGTACTGCCACGGCTGTTAAACACAGATGCCGGCCATGTAACTTATCTGCATCTGCGATGAGTGGAGAAGATCTATGCTCCTATACCCCCTCCACACATGATCACCACTACAATCCCATACTTGAAGACACAAAAAAGCATAGTAGAACCAAAAACACTCAGTTTCAAAAAAATCACAGTAATCCGCAAGTGCTAGTAAAAAAATGTAAAAAACAGGGTATTTCGTTGATACGTTTTTTTTTGCAAAAATGTATACTAAGCTGCTCCACCAAACGTCAAGGTATACCCATATCAGAGCAGTCCTAACTAATGTGTATAATCCCTATCTGATGTATTTAAAAACCTGATCATCTGTATATTACCTGTGTGAACAGGGTTCAGAGAGGAAAAGTCCATGTGGACATGCTGGATGGAACAGCTTAAGTGCAGATAGCCCAAGAGGAGTGGTGGAACTCCCCAGTCTTGTAGACACAAGAGAACAATTATGGAAACAGGAACACATGGGCTACTTGCACAGTGAACAAGTCTGTAGGAACATGTTCACACACCACCAAGAAACTTGAAGACACAAAAAAGCATAGTAGAACCAAAAACACTCAGTTTAAAAAAAAAATCACAGTAATCCGCAAGTGCTAGTAAAAAGATGCAAAAAACAGGGTATTTGGTTGATACGTTTTTTGCAAAAAATGTATACTAAGCTGCTCCACCAAACGTCAAGGTATACCCATATACAATCCCATACTTGCACGTGATGTTGAGCTGAGCAGTTAAAGGTAATGAATGTATATGGTATTAAATTGAGATTCGTATGCAAACTCTTCTTTAAAAATAGAAGAAAATCCAACACTTGGAGATGTGCGGAGCAGTGATTAATAACTTATTTTGGCCTGGAGCCACAAATAGATGTTCTCTGGAGGGTGGTAACCTTCTATGTAGAGCAAAATAATGCCATTAATTTACCATCCATCCTAGATTAATAGTGGGCTGTAAAATAGTGCAGACGATATTTTATCTATTAGCATATCGACTTCTGCACTGAACTATATATCATGTAGTGCCGGCATCGCAAAGTTTGGGTTGACTTTCCAGCCTCCGATTTTTGATGCTAATTAAGATGAATTATCTCACAACACAGAAGTTTAAGCACTTGCCTAATGTCATGTAATTGTCTGGCATTACTCCACTTTATCATTGTCATAACTGCAAATGGCTCATTACAATCGGGAGGGAGTGTTAAGTTCTCCGAGGTTTCCTGCGTTGAGGCTAACCTGTCGCCCATGTAAAATATATGTATATATGCATGTGTGTGCGTTTTAATGATACAAAAGTAAAAGGGAAGGTTTCAGGAATACTGCTGATTATCTGAGCAATGAAGACACTTGTATGTGAAGCCGGCTCTGAAACTGTTGCTCCGATTTGATGTGCCAATGGTTTTTGTCTCTGCAGAACAGAGATAACTACATCCGCTCCTGTCGATTACTCCCTGATGGGCGCACTCTGATTGTCGGAGGGGAAGCCAGCACGTTATCCATATGGGACCTGGCAGCTCCTACCCCACGTATAAAAGCAGAGCTCACCTCATCTGCTCCCGCCTGCTATGCCCTGGCCATCAGCCCCGATTCCAAGGTCTGCTTCTCCTGCTGTAGTGATGGCAACATTGCCGTGTGGGACTTGCACAATCAGACCCTTGTAAGGTAGGTACATCGTTACATGTCTGCACATGGGCACTCCATAAAAAATGATCATATTTGCATTACTTCTCATATTTATTAACGCGTGTTCCTCCGAACAGATACTCGTATGTGTATCTATTATTTAAAATGTCTGCAGCTCCATGATATCAAAGTCCATCTCCTTTTGTATCCAGAATTGCCCGTCAGTATCTGTTGCATACTGCCGCTCAGTCTATCTGCTGCAAGAATCAGAGGACGCGGCCGCTCTCTCTTATTTCTTTGCATCTCAAGGTCAATACACTAGGCATTATCATCAAAGCACCTTATGCTGCTATCGAAGACCTTAACGGGGACCGCAACCTGTTATCTATTGTCTGCCACATTTCATAGAAGCATCAAGACTCCAGAACAGAGAGATCTCAAATATCTCAATGAACCTGATAAATATTGGCAAGCCCTGGATTTTGTAAGCTGTCATCTTGGGTAGTATACGCTAGAAGAGTAGCTAAAGCCACAGTGCAAAAGAATCCAAATAGGAAAAATGTTGCTTCCTCTAGTGTAGAAGCTGTGGGTGATATTTGGCTAGTAACTGTATTATCTAAACTAAATGGGTTGTCCACTACTAGGACCACCTCTTCTTGATCACTGTTTGGCCACCATAAAATAATAAAGCTTATACTCTCCTTCTGTACCGCCCTGTGCTACTATCTCATCGTTTGTACTGGTCTACTATGTCAGTATTGGCCGCCTGTGCACTCTGTGATCAGCAGATTAGCATGGGAGTAGTAATAAAAGTGTTACTGAATGATCAGAAGATCACAATGGGCTCCCAGAACATGATTTTGCTTCCTGGAACAGTACATCTGGTTGGGCAGGACTTTTACCCAGGATCGTAGACTGTGATTTTACTAATTTTAATAACCAGAATCATTGCTTTACGATCCATAAGTCTTCTCTTGACAAGCTTGTCAATAGATGGGTTGTGGGTTTTTTTTCAGTTCCCACCCACTCTGTACTTTGTGGCTTTCTGCCTTGTAATCTTCAGAGTTGCAAATCAATGAACCTCACAATAAGACAGAACGTTGAAAGCCCAAAATGCTATCACCTGATGAAATGGCTGATTTTGTCTCTTTCATGCTATGATTGCCCTTAGTGATCAGTAATACCGGGGTGAAGGGAAGATTACACGGTGCCTGATTAGCGGAGACTTCTCTCCTAATACTGATGGCTCAGACACTTTGGTTAAAACGTTGCAGTAAAGAATTGAAGGGACGACCCCGAACAATATACTCAATTAATGTAGAGTGGGCATGCATGCAAAAGGGTAATTTATTCTACGATTTGCGTGAGGTTTGTGGCATTAAAAAGTCTCTAATTATGATTGCGACTTTTCACTTTTAGCGCCACATATAATTGGCTAGAAAAGTGGCCTTGATTTAATTGGCTCATGGAGGGGTCATCAATGGGCCAAAATTTATTAAGCTTAAGATCAGAAAATAATGCGCTCGTAGCCGGACTACATTTTTTTTTCTGTCTTTATAACTAAAGGTTCTCAGAATTTCTTAGACATGCAAAATGTAAGAAAAATGTGGTGCTTTTCACTTGAATGATCTATAGTTTTAATGTCCCCATACACATTACATCATAAAGGTAGATTTCGGCTGAACCTGGCTAACGTGCCTGCTTACACTCATACAAGTCTTAGAGGGGTTAAATAAATTGTCTGATTTATGCCGGTCCCACTTTTAGGACTAATACCTGTCTCCAGAATGGGATTCCCCTGTTTTGGCTAGTGTCTGATCATCAGTGACTGGAAAGTTGGTGTCGCGTGCACCTCCATTCGTTTTGAATAAAGCACATGAATATTTTCTCGGATGTATGTATTCAGGACTCCAATAACAGGGACTAGAGAGAGCAGGCGCATGTGACGCCACTAGTGATGAGCGAATATACTCGTTACTCGAGATTTCCCGAGCACGCTCGGGGGTCCTCCGAGTATTTTTTAGTGCTCGGAGATTTAGTTTTCCTCACCGCAGCTGAATGATTTACATCTCTTAGCCAGCTTGATTACATGTGGGGATTCCCTAGCAGCCAGGCAACCCCCACATGTACTTATGCTGGCTAACAGATGTAAATCATTCAGCTGCGGCGATGAAAACTAAATCTCTGAGCACTAAAAAATACTCAGAGGTCACCCGAGCGTGCTCGAGAAATCTCGAGTAATGAGTATATTCACTCATCACTAGACGCCACCTCTCCTCACTGGTGATCAGATGCTGGGGGATTGGGATCTCCCTTTCAGAGTGTAATTGTCATTTTGTAAACATTTTTATGTATTATAGGCACTGCATAGTACTGCTGATGTGTGGGGGGACTAGGTCCAGAGCTCTGAAGTGTTCAGCTCCTGTATGAACTTCATGAACAAAATGGCGTCCAGTCTCAGTATTAAGTCTGAGTGTGTATATCCACTCTCTTTCTACCATGCCCGCAGTTCATGCAGCAGCTGTGACCTTCAGATCTATGTTTTGTTTGATCGGTGAGAGTCTAATGACCCAAACCCTCACAACTCAATAAACAAATTTCCCATGCCTATAAGTAAATCACTCCTTTTATAAAATGACAGTAGTTAAGCTGATGGAGATCTTGTGGATGGCGCCTTATAAGAGTCTCTTGGTGGAAAGCCCTTTAAGAATCTACCAAAATGTGGTTATTCTTCGAACACCAAGCAGACAAGATGTTATAATGTTTATTTTAGCATGCATATCTAGATTGGAGTCCTAAGTTTACATACATTTAAGAAGTAATTAAGTCATACTTCACAGATTTGAGGTCCACAATCTGTTTTTAGAAAGTTGTTTTGGATGTCTGACATGAGCAATTTTAGCCAGAAAAAAAAAGTTAACAGATCATTTCATTTTTACTTCACTGTATCAAAATTTGAGTCGATCAAAAGTTTACATACACCAATTAAATAACTTGGAAAGTTCCAGAAAACAGTACTATGGAATTGGAAGCTTCTGATTGGGTAATTAATTTCACTTGCTGGTCTACATATGGCAATATTTTAAGTCCTAATTGCCGATTTACTTGACATCATGTGAAAAGCAAAATAATTCAGCCAAGACAGCAGAAAATGAATTGTGGACTATTAAGTCTAGTACCTCCTTGTGACCAAATGCCTGAAGGTACCATGTCCATCTATTCAAATGATCTTCAAGGAGCAGACAGCCACCATATCATTCAGGAAGGAGACTTTGTCACATACAAATGAGCGTATTTTAGTGCAAAAAATGCAAATCAAAAGTTTAAAATTAAACCACCTTGTGAAGATGTGGGTAAAAGGTGTGAGAGTATCAATATCAGCAGTAAAACTTGTCCTATATCTACAAGGCCTGGATGGCTATTCAGCAAGGCAGAAGCCACTGCTCCAAAACCACCATAAAAAGCCTGGATTGGAGTTTGCAACTCCACTTGGGGACGCAGATCTTAATTTTTGGTGAATCAAGTCACCAGGCAGCTGGGGTAAATCTTGGCACAATTGAGACTTCCAAATGGACATACTTCCAAAGAGATGGCAAAGTGGCTTGAGGGCAACAAAGTGAAGCCCATTACAAAGCCCTGATTTCATTCAAGATTTATGGGCGCCACTGAAAAAGCGTGTGAGAGAAAAGGGGTCTACAAACATCAGTTTCACCGTTTTTGTTTTTTTTTCCCACCAGAAGAAATGGTTTAGTATTCCAGCAACTTATCGTGGAAAGCAAGTCTACCAAATTCTTCTGTAAATTTGAGTCACATTAAATCAATTGAAAGAAATAGAACCTGAAATAAATAATTACCTGTAGTAATATTTTCTCATTGTCGAAATATAGTAGTGACCCTTACTGACCCATGAGAGGGAATTTGTGTTAGGATTTAAAGTCAGGAAGTGTGTCATTAATGAATGTAGTTGGGGTGTATGTGAACTTATGACTTAAGCTGTATACGCTCCTTTATGGGACACCATACTTTTATTAGATTTTGTTTTAAGTGCTTTTCCAGTGCAATGTATGATGGTACACTCCCTAATATAGGTGGCACAGCCCAAATGTTGGCGCCAGGTCTTGCATAGATTCCCGTTCACACAATAATCATAGAACTGGCATCTAGGAATGGTTAGGTTGTGCTCAAAATAAAGAGGCGTGCTGAGAGATTTATGATGTCGGGAGGATATCATGCTTTTGATATAGCTAATCCCACAAGCTCCTGGATGTTCTAGGTCAGCACAAACCTGTTTTTCTTTTTTTCTTTTCTTTTTTTTTTACTTCATCACCTTTTGATGCCCTTGCGGATAGCAGGGAAGAAAAACTGGTTTTCAACTATTTCCAGAAAAAATAGGCGCTTCTGAAACC
Source organism: Ranitomeya imitator (assembly GCF_032444005.1). Lineage (NCBI taxonomy): Eukaryota > Metazoa > Chordata > Amphibia > Anura > Dendrobatidae > Ranitomeya > Ranitomeya imitator. The sequence continues at coordinate 413,158,742 of NC_091282.1, read as the reverse complement.
TACTCAATTTTGTTCTTGGTTCAGGAAGAAATGAAAAAGCTATGCCCTCTGTTAATATGGAGGTCCATGTTGTAGTCTTTTCTATAGAGGTTATTGTTTAACTAGGTCCATGGGCTGTTAGGCTTGTGTTGCACTGACGCCATCGACTTAATGTGACCCGGGCACATTAGCCTTAATTGGTAAGTGGCTTTACTTGCTAGAGGTTTGTTTGGGTTTTAACTAAACTGCCATGAAATTAGATCTCATGGTAATGGACCCCATGTCCCTTTCTATTTATAAGCCATTTGTGGGTCAATATGTAAGCTAATGGTTTTATCCTAGCTATTGCTCTTTTTTTTTTCCACCCTTCAACTCATGGTAGATGCGATGGGGTTAATCACCATGGGTGATACTGTGATCCAGATTGTCCTGTCCTCATACCGTTCTCTGTCACTATGTTGCAGTTGTATATTTATATATTTCACAGCTCAGTGGTTGAGTTATACACGCTCATGTTGTTTTCAGGAATTCCCCTCCAGTCACTTCTGTTTGTAACACCACAGCATCTAGTAACAATGATTTAAGGCTGCCGCTGGCGGACTATCAAGCTGCCGGTGTGTGTACACAACCCACAGAGGTTCAGGTGTATACCGTGCGTGTGTATGTATACTTACGCACACGCATACGCATACGCACACGCGCACACACACACATTATATTCATTTACTTTGAAGATGATGGGTCTGGCTGAATTCTAAGAAAACCTATATCCTCTAGTGATAATGAAAAGTATGCTTTGGTTACGTTTTTTATATTATTCAGATAAGTTCAGTTGCATAATTTTCTAGACCATTTTCTCAACATGTTCCAATCCATGGCATTAACTGGAAATCCTTTAATCTGAAATCAATGAACTGGAAATGGTACATTCAATCATCAAAGACCTGTCAAACTAGTGAACTCAACTTCATGCTGCAGCCATGACCTCTCTACAGAGAGATATCTGCCTGCTGCAGTCAATCACTGTCTGCAGCATGTCACGCTTGCAGCCAGTGATTGCCAAGGTCCCTGTGTAAGTAGGGAAGGACTCAGGCCTTGGTAGCATCATCAAGGTGGCAGAGGCTTGCTGAGGTGGGTAATTTATTTATTTTTTTTAATTAGTTTTTTTTTTTTTTTTATAACCTATTCTGACAATATGGTAAAAAAATCTAACAACCCCTTGAAAAGCAAATCTAAAGAACACTTTTCCAGTGTTTATTTTGTAAAATTTTCTGCAGCAAAGACCAGCAGATGAAGTGGGGTTTAGCCAAGGCAGTGCTTTATAGTACCTACAGCCGGTTTTCTTTGCAGCCAGAGGCAGCTTTACTTGTACCACATATAAGTGTTGGTACACATCTCGGTTTTTGGTTTGTTTTCCGACATTTAGGCTCTGATTCATTAAAGGGAATCTGTCACCACATTTGACTTATTTAAATGATTAATATGGGCATACAGGATATAGACTGCTGAAAAGTCATCATCCAAGGTATCAGATCCCTTGTTGTAGATAAATCATCTCTTATCACTTTATATAAGTGACCTCTTCTAGGCTCTGGGATGGATGGTGCCTGGAGATAACTCTGCCTCCAGAGCTTGTTTTACATGAAGGGGGAAGATGCCAATATGATGCATAATGGCCACTTTGTGCTCTCCTGATGTAAGCGGTGTGCGATTATCACTGAAACATCTGCAGGTTCCTCTCGGCTTTTATCTCACAGGCAGACAAGGTAGGAATTTTTTCAGCTGTTCATAACCTGCATTCCCATATTAATAGTTTAGATAGGTCGAATGTGATAAGATTCCCTTTAAACCTGGCATTTCAGATTCCAGTCTTAACCCTTACGACCTTGAACATATGGATACGTCCAGGTCAGTAGGAGCTTACTGACCTTGGGCGTATATATACACGTCCTCGCGCTTTTGCACACATGAGGGCTGTGCATGAGCGATTGCAGCTGGGTGTCAGCTGATTCTGCCCGCACCACTCCCGGCAGTTTAACCTTCTAAATGCTGCGATCGCTAGTAATCGCAGCATTTAGAAGGCAGAGTGAGAGCCCCCCCAGCCTTTCGATTGCCGCCTCTGCGACGTCATCGAGGGAGCCAGATTGTTGCCATGGTGACCTGATGTCGTTAAGACGACATCCCGGTCACCAAGCTTGTTAAATCGTGCACGGTGCATGATCTAACAAGTCTGCATGAGAGCAGACTGTCAGTTCTAATGCAATGCAGAAAGTGAAAGTCCTATAGAGAGACTATGTAAAAAAAGAAAAAAAATTAAAATTAAATCCCATAAATTAAATATTAAAAAAAACTACAGATTTGGTATTGCCACGTCCAGAATGGCCCAACTTATAAAACTGTCCCACCAGTTAACCCCTTCAGTGAACTACATAAATAATTTCTAAGCGAAAACTATGCTTTTTCATCATCCCGCCGAACAAAAAGTGAAATAAAACACTATCAAAAGGACAAATGTATATAAAAATGTTATTGCTGAAAACGTCATCTTGTACTGCAAAAAAAGCGCGCCACCACACCGCTCTCAGCAGAAAAATAAGTTATAGCTCTCAGAATATAGCGATGCAAAAATATTTTTTTTCTATAAAATCGGGGGGGTTTTTTTAATAAAAAACCATAAAACCTAAAAAAAATATAAATGTGGTATGACTGTAATCGTTCTGACCTGAAAAATAATGCTCCCTTATCAATTTTATTTACCACATGTGAAATGGCATAAAAAATAAACCCCCAAAAGAACAGTTACTGAATTGTTGGATTTATTTTCTTTCTGGCTCTCAAAAATCGGAATAGAAAGCGATTAAAAAATGTTATGTACCCAAAAATGGACCCAATAAAAACATCAACTTGTCCTGCAGAGCCCCAGTGTGCCTAAACCACATTTAGCATCAACATGTTTGGCGTTTTTGTAGTGATGAGAGCCCACATAATTTATGGATGCGTGGCTCCACAAGCATGAGCTGGGCACAATGTACTGGGCACTAGAGCGGCAGTTTGCAATTTTTACCCACCAAAATCCACTGCTGCCTGTTTGTGGAAAACGCCCATGGAGTCAAAATCCTCACTACACCTATAGATAATTTCCAAAATGGGGTCACTTGAAGGGGGATTATGCCCTTGTAGCACTTACCTTCTAAGATTTGCACTGTGCCTCAAGATCTGCACTCTTAGAAGAAATTGCACAGCAAAATTTGGGGGAAAAATTGGGGCTAAATAACATTTATGTGGGAATTTTTTTTTCATTTTCACAGATCAGCATTGTAAGAGTCTTGGAAGCATCTGTGGGTTTAAGGTGTTCACCACACATTTATATAAATTCCTTGAGTGGTGTAGTTTCCAAAATGGGGTCACTTGTGGGGGTTTTCCTCAGTTAAGGCAGATCAGGGGCTCTCCAAATGCGACATGGCCTCCGCAAATTATTCCATCAAATTTTACTATCAAAAACCTCAAGTAGTGCTCCTTCCCTTCCAAGCTCTGCATTGTGCCCAAACAGTAGTTTTTCCCCACATATGGGTTATCTGCATGCTCAGGAGATATTGCGCACCATGTTTAGGTTTCATCTTTTCCTGTTACCCTTCGAAAATAAAAAGTAAAAATTCTTCAACGGTGGTCCTCAGGTCATTGAGGTTCTGTGGTACACAGTTAACAAGCCTCAGCTGATCCCACAGAAAACCTATGTGATTCAGGTGTGGAGAAAGTGTACTCCATTTGAGGTACCCCAGTCTCCAGCACCCGTTCCTTAAGAATGCAACCTCTTAGCTGGAGCATTGATGACAATGAAGATGAAGTTAGACCTGCATTGTTCATGCAGAGGCATAATGACTGGATTAATGATGTTATTCAAGTAATAGAGACTTGTCCCAGTAGCATTCACAAAGTGTAGGGCAGATCTGTATTGACTAGACACTCATGCCCACACCAAAGAGTTGTTTGGTGACAAGTGTCTGATACATAGCATTTTCCGACGTCTCCAACATCGTTGACGCCATCATTTCTGGTCAGCGTCAGTCGACTTTCATCAGTGAACAGCAATGAGGCCAACTGGTCCCTCGTCCAGCATAGATACTCTTGTCTACGCAAGACGATGATGCCTATGCCTGGTGGTGTGGTCAGATACGGCTCATCTAGCACTCTGACCACGCTGATGTAAGCTGTATCAAATGGTCTGACGTGTCACTTGGGTACCTTTCACCTCTCTTAAATGTGCTAGGAGTAGTTTTACGTTCAACATCCGGTTCCGAAGAGCATTGTTCAGAATGAAGTGGTTATCAGCATGGGTTGTAGCCACTTCTCTGCCTGCCTGTGACTCTTACAGTCTCTCTGTATCTCTGTTGACACCTGCTGATGATATTCTGGCACGCTAAGCTCTGTGGCCACTTTCTTTGGGAACATCCTGCTTGAAGCCTCTTATTGGCGAGGTACTCTTGTTCAATTGCTAGGTGTCTTCTTAGTCTCATGATGTCAAAATGTGAACAGCATGATGAAGAGGACGGTTTTAAATACCAATTCTAACTGAACCCGAAATGTAATGGTCAATTGATGGATCAAACGCCTGTTGTGAATTTTGTTGGAGAACAGCAAGTTGTGCAAAAAGTCCTAAGACACTGAACAGTTGTACATGTGCATTCAAAAGTTTAGAGATCGACACATAACATTCACCTGAAAAGATTAAAGTGCATTATAGGTTCAACCTGAAACTTTTCCATTACTCTCAAAAGCCAAATATCTTTAACTTTGAAAATCTGCTTGCCAATGACAAGGTGACATGTTTATAGTGGACCCTACACTAAGCAGACTTCTCCTGGGCATAAATCTCAAGAATTCATTCTGATCCAGTTGTGGTCTGCTCTCATTAAAAGCGGTCTAAGGCTGGGATCACACATGCGAGAAACACGTCCGTGTCTCGCATGTGAAATCCAAGCTCTGGCGCCGGCACTCCAGAGCGGAGCGTGCGGCTCCATGTGTTGCTATGCGGCCGCACGCTCCGCTCCACAATGCCGGCGCCACAGCTTGGATTTCACATGCGAGACACGGACGTGTTTCTCGCATGTGTGATCACGGCCTAAGACAGACAGGAGGAATTCCTGGCCAAAATGAAGGCAGCTCCCAATGTTCAATCCAAAAAAAAGCAAGTGAAGCCAGGACCTAAAGACATAACAGAAAGGACCCAAGTCTCTTACATTTTCTGCTGTTTTAAGAGCCTGAGCTCTAGGTCCAAAAATGAAAAATCCATATTTTACGAATGCTGAAATATGGTACTTAAAAATACATACTGTAATTCTATTTCATAGTCTAATTTTTTTTCCATATGTTTTTGTGTGCATTTGATTTTACCTGTCGTTTTACACCACTTGAAGTCCCTTTTTTATGAAATGCATACACTACTATTAATACATCAGTTTCCAATAACTGCCTGGGTGACCTAATTGTTGCAAATTGTATTCTGGCAATAATAGAAATGTCGTGTTCTGATATTTTTGGAAATAACTTAAAACCTACTCGAAGGAGAGAAATGTCTTTATGTATAAATTCTGCTCCAACATCTTCTCATTTGTTTTGACAGGCCCGAAGAGACAAGCTTGTTTGTTGTTTAGGAAAGTCGTTTTAATAATACTAATCAGTTTCTGTTGCAGCACATGTGACTTTATCTTTGTGTACTTCTTGTGATTCATCGTGGTGAATATGCCTTTTTTTTATGTTTTCTATCATCAGGCAATTCCAGGGCCACACAGATGGAGCCAGCTGTATTGACATTTCTAATGATGGTACCAAGCTCTGGACTGGAGGTTTGGACAACACCGTGAGGTCCTGGGATCTACGTGAAGGCCGACAGCTCCAGCAACACGACTTCACTTCACAGGTACAGTCTCATCACCATGTACAGGGAGGGTTGACTCTGCAGCAGCTTTTTTCATGTTCTCCACGCGCCTTGCTTTCTATAATGACTTCCTTTATTTTCATTAAAAGAGCTTCCTTTCTTCAGAAAGTTTAGTTTAGTGATAACTCCCCAAGGACACCGTTTTTACCCGATTTCAGATTTGCGGTGACTTTCTGTAAATTCTTAGCCCCATAGCTACAATGACTTGTTCTTTTTTTTTTTTTTGCCCTTTTTTATATTGGAATATTGTATAAAGGGGTCAACTGCACTAATGCGTGATTGGTAAATGTTTAGTACTTTGCGAAAGGTTTTTGTTTTTCATTTTACGAATTCTATCAAATTATGATAAGTGGTTTAAAGAGGCTCTCCAGAGAGCAGACAAGGCCCTCTTTAATGCAGTAGACTTGTATTACAAACCTTTCGCTGGTAAATCTAAAGTGGCTCTGTAGATAGAAGTAGGGTTTTTAACCTGTGATGTACTTTGTACTACCAAGTCAACTTATGATTTTTACTTCTGTATTTTCAGATCTTCTCATTGGGGTACTGTCCAACTGGTGAATGGTTAGCAGTAGGCATGGAGAACAGCAATGTTGAAGTTTTGCATGTCACCAAGCCAGACAAATACCAGCTGCATCTTCATGAAAGCTGTGTACTCTCCCTCAAGTTTGCCCATTGCGGTAGGTCATTTTGCTTTTAGAATTGTTCCATTTACATGGGCATGCTCCTACATAGTGTATGTAGGCTGCTGATGCCAAAGGGTTGATTTCTTGGTCATTAATTTTTCAGAGGATTACAGTGGATAAGATACCGTAGCTTACCATGGGTCAATGTAGTGCTCTTTAACAATTACCTTAAAAGTCCTTTTAACCAATCATGGTCCCATGAATTAAGGATATGTACAGTGCCTTGCAAAAGTATTCGGCCCCCTGGAACTTTTCAACCTTTTCCCACATATCATGCTTCAGATATAAAGATACCAAATGTAATTTTTTGGTGAAGAATCAACAACAAGTGGAACACAATTGTGAAGTTGAACGAAATTTATGGGTTATTTTAAATTTTTGTGGAAAATCAAAAACTGAAAAGTGGGGCGTGCAATATTATTCGGCCCCATTACTTTCAGTGCAGCAAACTCACTCCAGAAGTTCATTGTGGACCTCTGAATGATCCAGTGTTGTCCTAAATGCCTAATGATGATAAATATAATCCACCTGTGTGTAATAAAGTCTCAGTATAAATGAACCTGCTCTGTGATAGTCTCAGGGTTCTGTTTGAAGCACAGAGAGCATCATGAAGACCAAAGAACACAACAGGCAGGTCCGTGATACTGTTGTGGAGAAGTTTAAAGCCGGATTTGGATACAAAATTATTTCCAAAACTTTAAACATCCCAAGGAGCACTGTGCAAGCCATCATATTGAAATGGAAGGAATATCATACCACTGCAAATCTACCAAGACCAGACCGTCTCTAAACTTTCATCTCAAACAAGGAGAAGACTGATCAGAGATGCAGCCAAAAAGCCCATGATCACTCTGGATGAACTGCAGAGATCTACAGCTGAGGTGGGACAGTCTGTCCATAAGACAACAATCAGTCGTACACTGCACAAATCTGGCCTTTATGGAAGAGTGGCAAGAAGAAAGCCATTTCTCAAAGATATTCATAAAAGGTGTCATTTAAAGTTTTCAACAAGCCACCTGGGGGAGACACCAAACATGTGGAAGTAGGTGCTATGGTCAGATGAAACCAAAATCAAACTTTTTGACAACAATGCCAAACGATATGTTTGGCGTAAAGGCAGCACAGCTCATCACCCTGAACACACCATCCCCACTGTCAAACATGGTGGTGGCCTGCTTTTCTTCAGCAGGGACAGGGAAGATGGTTAAAATTGATGGGAAGATAGCTGGAGCCAAATACAGAACCATTTTTGAAGAAAACCTGTTGAGAGTCTGCAAAAGACCTGAGACTGGGACGGAGATTTGTCTTCCAACAAGACAATAATCCCAAACATAAAGCAAAATCTACAATGGAATGGTTCACAAATAAACGTATCCAGGTGTTAGAATGGCCAAGTCAAAGTCCAGACCTCAATCCAATCGAGAATCTGTGGAAAGAGCTGAAAACTGGTGTTCACAAACGATCTCCATCAAACCTCACTGAGCTCAAGCTGTTTACCAGGGAAGAATGGGCAAGAATTTCAGTCTCTCGATGAACAAAACTGATATAGACACCCCAAGCGACTTGCAGCTGTAATCGCAGCAAAAGGTGGCGCAACAAAGTATTAAGTTAAAGGGGAAGAATAATATTGCACGCCCCACTTTTCAGTTTTTGAATTTCACAAAAATTTAAAATAACCAATAAATTTCGTTCATCTTTACAATTGTTTTCCACTTGTTGTTGATTCTTCATCAAAAATTTACATTTGGTATCTTTATGTTTGGAGCATGATATGTGGGAAAAGGTTTCAAAGTTCCAGGGGGCCGAGTACTTTCGCAAGGCACTGTATGTATGCGTATCTTGCTCTATACATATAAATTTATATTGATCTAGTAGTAGGAACTTGTTGGTGTGTTATAATTCTAGGAGTGCATCGTCCATACACCCACATTAAAGTAATACTTAAGATTGCATGTCTTCACTACAAAATTTAATGTTACATTTTTTTGATGTTAGGTAAATGGTTTGTGAGCACTGGAAAGGACAACCTACTTAATGCCTGGAGAACACCTTACGGAGCCAGTATATTCCAGGTAACTTTGCATTTTCTTCATTTTCTTCATTTCAGAGGCTGCTGTATTAGTATTTATTAATAAAATATATAACAAATCTGATAAAAATGTTAAAAACACATGACACAATCTAAGTTGAATGTAAGGGGCAGCCAAAGAATAGAAGAGGCTCAGAGTTTTCCACAGCTGCCTTTTGTTATAAAGTCTATGCTATTTATGAACTGATTGTAATAGAAAATCCCGAGACCTGATACAGCAAAGCTTTCCTAATAATCTAATACTCCATGTGAGAGAGAAAGTTGGAGGGGTAGGAAAAGTAGAAGCTAGCCAAGAACGGTGGAGTTTCTTACCATAAAGCATGTACTATTTTTATATCATAAAAAAACCTGTATAAAAAGTGTGCAGAGCTCAACATCTTAAAGTGTATGCGTTTTATTGAAATTTGTATTAGACAGCACTTAAAGAATCTACTATCTAATTGTCTAAGGGTCACTTCCGTCTGTCCTGTCTGTCTGTCTGTCTGTCTCAGATATTCATTGGTCGCGGCCTCTGTCTCATGGAAATCCAAGTCGCTGATTGGTCGTAGCAAAACGCCCACGACCATTGCCACGATCAATCAGCGACGGGCACAGTCCGCCGGCAAAATGGCCGCTCCTTCCTACCCGCAGTCAGTGCCCGCTCCATACTCCCCTCCAGTCAGCCCTCACACAGGGTTAATGCCAGCGTTAATGGACCGCGTTATGCCGCGGTGTAACGCACTCCATTAACGCAGCTGTTAACCCTGTGTGACCAACTTTTTACTATTAATGCTGTGTCTGCAGCATCAATAGTAAAAATATCTAATGATACAAATAATAATTAAAAAAAAGTGTTATTCTCACCCTCCAACGTGCGCGCTGTCCTCGGCAGTGCAAGCGGCAGGTTCCGGTGCCAAGGATGCTATGCGAGATGGACCTGCCATGACGTCACGGTCATGTGACCGCGACGCCATCACAGGTCCTGTGCTCATACCAACCCTGGGACCAGAAGCTGCCGCGTACACCGCACACAGCCGCCAGGACTAAAAGGGGCCCTAGGAAGGTGAGTATATGTTTATTTTTTATTTTAAATCTTTTTTAACCACACATATAGTGCCCACATTGCTATATACTACGTGGGCTGTGTTATATACTACATGGCTGCTATGTACTACGTGGGCAGTGTTATATACTGCGTGGGCTGCGTTATATACTCCATGGCTGCTATTTACTATGTGTGCAGTGTTATATACTATGTGGGCAATGTTATATACTGCGTGGGCTGCGTTATATACTACATGGCTGCTATATACTACGTGGCCAGTGTTATATACTATGTGGGCAATGTTATATACTTCGTGGGCTGTGTTATATACTGTTTGGGCTGTGTTATATACTGCGTGTCCACTGTTATATACTGCGTGGCCTGTATTAACGCATCGGGTATTCAAGAATATGTCGTGGCCTGTGCTATATACTATGTGGCTGCTATATACATACATATTCTAGAATACCCGATGCGTTCGAATTGGGCCACCATCTAGTAGTATAATAAACTTACAAGGTTAGACATTAAAACATACTGTAGATCAATGGGCAATGACACCATCCACCCAATAAAAATGTAAGACAGATCGAGTAGACAAAAAATAATTGAATATCATATTTACAGTCCCCACATTGAAATTCATACAAACATATGAGCCCAAAATAATAAATGCCACACAGTTATAAATATTCAAACAAAAAATAAGGATGAAACCGTGGTGTCGCATAGTAAAAATGCAGTGTCATTAGTGAGACCTCCCCAATCAAAGAAAATGTACCTTGTTTCGCATCAAGCTTCGTCAGGGGGATGCATTATGTGTGTTTCACATTAAGCTTTGTCTGACCCCCCCTGACTAAGCTTCATGTGAAATGCTGTTTGGGTGTTTTTTTTTTTTAATTGGTGAGGTCTTTCTAATGCCACTGTGCATTTTTACTAGTATATGACACCACTGTTCATCCTTATTTATTTTTCCTTTGAATATTTATAACTGTGTGCTTGGCATTTACTTTTTTTTGGCTCTTATGTTCATTTGTGTATCTGTTTTCAATGCGGAGGCTATACATATGATATTCAATTATTTTTTTTTACTTGATCTGTCCTATATCTTCATTCAGTGGGCAAGGACCCCATCCACCCATCTATAGCATGTCTTTAATGTCTAATTGTGTGTGTATAGATTTATCTATTTAGACCGGACAACCCCTTTAAAGAGGTATTTCAGTATCCAGAAGTTATCATCTTTCCTGTGGATAGATGATCATTTTAGATCGGTGAAGGCCTGATATATTGGTTTCTTTTTTTCTCCTTTACATAATTTATCCTTCAAAAGTTAGTTTTCTATAGCTGGGAAGGAACTAAATGAAGCTAGATTATTACACAATGTTGGAATAAAGGATAATTACACACCTAGCAAATAAATTTGACTGAGGAATGGATCTGTCTGCATTTTTTTTTCCATATTTCTTGGAAGCACCAGTTTTTTCACTGCTGTTTATATTTTCCCACAGTCCAAAGAATCCTCTTCTGTGCTGAGCTGTGACATCTCTGTGGATGACAAATACATTGTCACTGGATCAGGGGACAAGAAGGCCACAGTCTATGAAGTTATTTATTAGGGACATATTCCAACTGCCAATGAGACGCCTACTAGTAGCACTTTTCTGTCATTTTTTTTTTTTCTTTCCTCCTTTCCGGAATCAAGGGCCTGTAGTGTCCACCTCAGCAAGTTGTTAAATTTTCTTTGCCAAATGCGCTCCTCCATTTTGTCGTAAATGCTTACTAGGAACTTGAAACCAAATCTCCAGATGATGTGCAGGTGGAAGACGCTCAGAAAAAAGAACATTTATTCTATACGTCAGACTCGTTCACGGATTATGTATTATAGCTGTATCATATTTATTTTCTGTAAAGAAGACTTTGTACAAAAGAAAAAAAAATGAACTGACTTAAGAAAATGAGCCTTTACCAGCCATGGAAATTAAGGTGGGTTTGTTTTTAAAACATTACACTATTAGATATTGTAAAATTGTAGCGTACCCATTGCATTATTGTCTGAAAGTGCATTTCTTATATTTTTCTTTTCCTCTGTTTCCCAATTTGGGAATTCTTATACAAATTGGCTTTGTCTTAAACGGAATAAATATTATATTATCCAAACAGACTCGTCAAAATCTGCCACAGGGCAATGTTTAACCTTTGCCTCCAAAATGGCTTCTATTTTTCTAGGTATGCTTGAACACCGTTTTTGAAGGAACTTTTCTGTTGATAAAGGCTTGAGCAAATCCTTTTCTCTTCATGTAATCCTAGTCAATGTAGCTGTTTAGATTATTGCTTTGTGTGGGTACTGGTCATTACTTCCAGGGCTCCTTGTCCTTCTTTCATGTCACAGGTCATACACCATTGCAAAAGCGTGAACAGCAATAATACACATATTAATTATACTGCATCAGCAAGGTCTCTCCCAGGCCAAAAATGTCAAACCATTCTGTGGTTTCAAGTTGTGCATCTTCAAGCTCTTTAGAAGAAGTACCAAGAAAAGGACAATGTTAAGAACCGTATAAAGTGGTCAACCAAGGAAACTTAAGGGCAGCAGATGAAAAAAGCATCATGCTTCGTTCCCCTTGATGTCCAGCAGTGCCATCAGCTCAGAACTGGCAGCATCCAGTGGGACATAGCAATATCCAGCTACTGTTTGGAGAAGTCTGGCCAGATGAGGTCTTAATAGAAAAATTGCATCCAAAAAACCATAACTTGGAATCAAGGCCAAGTAACTCGACTACATGAAAACTTAGAACTGGGATGACAAACAATGGCAGCAAGTATTCTTGACTATTGAGTCAAAATATTAAATATTAGGCTGTAACAGAAGGGCTAGAAAAGGCTAAAATGATGAATGTCTGCAGGCTATAGTGAACCTTGATGGAGGTTGTTTGCAAGATTGGGGCTTAATTTCCGCAAATGAAGTTGGGAATTTTGTCAGGAATAATGATTGAGAAATACAGGCAGATACTTAATCAGTTGCCTCCTTGATTGTATTGCATGATGGATGTCTCCCAATGTATTCTGGGGCAGGACAATGACCCCAAACGTACAAGCAATGTCATTAAGAAATATTTTGAGGAGTCCTTCAAGTGATGTTGTGACTCCCACACAGCGATGATCTCAATATCTTCATGTCTATATGGAATTACATGAAGAGACCCAAGGATTTGCTGAAGCATTCTTCCACAGAAGATACGTGTTTAGTTCTTCAAGATGTTTGGAACAACCTCCTTACCGATTTTCTTCAAAAATCCTAGAGAGCCAAGATTTAGAAAGAACTTTCCACCTGAGCCATTGAGCTAGAAAAGAGCCCAAAGTGACTGGATCTACCGGATTATACTTAATGGCTCTCTCCAGGGTTCCATCTCAACCTCAATTCCGGGATTTTGATGGAAACCCTGATGCGATGACCAGTGTAGGGCACAAGATATGAGAACGTTTCCAAGTTTAAGCGGATGACATAACATACGGTACATAACTTGTGATATATGCTGTTTACTCACCTGGTGTGCTCCATTTTGGCACCCTTGACAAAGGTTATTTATTTGAAGACATTTCCTCAACGGTAATTAAACAGCAATTATGTTGCAAGTTACATTCTGTATGCTCACTTTCCTATACTAGTTAAAAAATGGATAATGGTCTCGTTGGTTGCAGTGGGCAATAACTCCATTTTTCCGCAGAAGTTTCTATAATGAGGATTGAAGTGTTTCCTCCATCTAAGATCGAAATGCGTTTCTGCGGCATGCATGTAACCCTCCCCACGTCTGTAGCTGCAGGGCTTATTACATCCATGTATACATTCTGCCACCAGCTTACTGTTTTTATGGACTTTTCTGGCTTATTAAACTTTACGTTGAAGCAGATGCCAAACCGTTAATGTATTTAGAAGGCACCATCCTTATTAGTGGTAAATGAGAGGGAATGAAACATCAAAGCCGTTCCAGTGCTTGTAACGTAGCGATTCCACCATTTTCAGTCCTTAGATGCTGCTTGGATATGAGGCCTTTTGTAAATATTGTATTGCTCTGAACGTATAAAAGTCTTCAGATAAATGCGTTTAGATCTAAAAACCTGACATATCTCCCTTTGCATCAGCTATAATGATTGGCATTATCTTTAATTGCCCCACACAGATCTGAGCTTTCATTTTAAAGGGGTATTAAATAAAGCATATATTTGTTGCATAATGAATAGATCTTTGCTTGTATTCCTTAATTATTGGCATCCAGAGGATGAATATCTGTCCTGGTCACGTGGTGACGGCCCGTTAGACTGCAGTCATCAGAGCTCTGCTGTACCAAAGCCGTGCCTCTCTGTGATCATCACATGTCCATTTCATGGAAGCAATGAAGGTTTCCTATCAGACAGATATCGTGGAAACTGTACGAGTTGTAATACAGAGTATATGAACATTTCATTATCCAGTAAATAAGCTTTGTGAGCTGAGAACCAGAATACATCTCCATGGGATAGTTATCTGTCTATGCATGTTTTGGAGTTACTGTAAAGTGATTATCTAATAAATGCTCTCATTTTAGATATGTATTACCTTTAATATACATGAAATTATAAATTTAAAGGGAGCTGGGTACATATTTATCTGAAACACTGACATTTCAGAGAAATTCTAGTTTAAAGATGTGACCAATCCAACCCCAGACAGCTTTCCCCAGTGCGGCTGCAGGTAATTGACAGGTCGCTCTCATAGCTGGAGACGTGTCAGTCAGCAGAAGAGTCGGGCTAGTATTGTCTTGTCTATGGTCCACAGCTGGATATTGTTTCCTCTGAGAAAACTATACTTGGCTGTACTCTTGCAGCTAGTCTCTGATATGCAAATTGCCTCTTCAGAGTGGAAGTGGACTAAAACTTTAGTAATAAGTTGCATGACTAAGGCTCGTTGCGGATTGGTGTGCGGATTTTTCCGCACTGATTTTGGTAAATCCGCATGAAATTCTTACTGCGGAATTACCGCGGTTTTTGTGCGGATTCCTATTATGGAGCAGGTGTAAACCGCTGCGGAATCCGCACAAAGAATTGACATGCTGCGGAATAAACAACGCTACGTTTCCGCCCGTTTTTTTTCCGCAGCATGTGCACTGCTGATTTTATTTTCCATAGGTTTACATGGTACCGTGAACTCTTGGAAAACTGCCAATCCGCTTTGGATCCGCAGCATATTCTGCAGCATGTGCACATAGCCTAAGGATATGAAGGCAAAAGAGAATCTCCATTTGCAGAAACATGTTTCGGGATGTTTGCCCCATCTCAGTGCAAAGCAGGATATCTGATTAGGTTAGGTGAGCGGCCTCTAACAGGTGCCCCAAGGGGGAATGTGTCTCCTTGTGGTGAGTGAAGGACGAGTAAATACCCCAAAATAAGTGTCTGCAATTAGAGTTTCTGTTTTGGCTCTTTATTCAAAGTCATTATGGCAAGGTTCGTTAAAGGGTCGATATTAAACTTTGGGATTTCTAAATCCAATAGAAGGCACTATTGTTCCCATCCTTTTCCTTTTTGTAGAGGCTATTTGCAGATGTAAATTTCCAGAGGAGCATGGCACGGGCAATAAGTCTTCGGCTTGGCATTCTCCTCGAGGATAGACGTGTTCCCCTTTAGTACCCAAACTGCAGGAAGTATGAATCACAGCCTGATGGTCTATGAATCAGATGGCAGGTCACAATTCTGTGGATCATTTTAAAAAGAGGAGACTGTCTATATCGACCCCATATTACACAATGTATTGAATGCATATTATGTACCATAAACTGCCTATAATAAGGGATCCCACAACCATAAGGCTCTGGTCCATCAGATTTTTTTTCACAACTTTCTGTCACGGTCCCAGTGTACGCCTTTATAAGCACTCGGTGGTGTAGGGCACCTATTGGGCACCATGTAAGATATACGTACACACAAAGTTTTTTTTTTTTTGTTTGTTTTTTTTTTGCGGTAGTTCACTTTCTAGAAAATGTCAACTGCACTTCCTATATTAAAATACCTGTATAGCAAAGATAAATATGTGAACAGATATTTTACATGGAGTTGCATAGTGAAAACCAGTAATCAACTATCCCTGGGTTCGGGGATAATTAGCTGCTTTTGATCGCAGATCGGGGAATTTTTATCCTCCTTAACAAATAGTGCCGACCGCGAACCCATAATTTTCTATGGGGCTGCCAGGAAAAGCCTAGTGTAGCGGGAATAAATAGGGAATGAATGGAGTGGTGGATGAGCATACACACTTCAGCTCCATTCTAATAGAGCTAGAAGATACCCCATTTTGCCGATCGGTCAAACTCGTACCGATCAACAATTTATCCACCTGTCCAGTGCATAGGTGATAACTTATTTTCCCCAGACAACCCCTTTAATAAAACCAAAGATGAAAATATGTTCTTACATTACTAACTGAACCATGATGGCACTAGCAAGCCATTAAGTAGAAAGCTTATTGTTTTACATAAGCCAGAAATTGGGTATTAACAGCGGCAAGCGAACGAAAGATCTCCTAAATCTGTAATTATATCAAAGTTTAAGCACTGATTTTTAGGATGGGAGAGCATTGAAACCATGACCAAACAGTTCCCACTGTCGAAAATGTTTAAAGTTCATAGAAGAAAATAATAGGATTATATTAGTATCAGACAATAGTTCCAACTTGTGACCTTCTTCCTCCCAGCTAACCACCACAAATTCCCCTCTGGCCCATTCTCTCTGCAGCTGGACAAACCACTGCTGTGATGAAAGATTCTCATACTGGTTATTACTGCGGATTAGAGGCCAGCAGGGGCGGCGATCGCACAAAGGCCACATTTCAGCCATGCCACGCTTGTCAGATTGGTACTGTGTTTTGTTGTATTTCCAAAACATGAGCGGCGCGCTAGGCTACAATTATGTAAATATTCAGTCATTTCTGGCCTGTGTCACAGTATATTCGCTGGTTGTCAGCATTGCCCTAACTAGCTCCCATCTATCCGTTATCGTGCAATAAGCCACTGCCCTCAGTCTTCAATTTAGCTTTAAAAAATAGCAAATAGAAATCAAGCTTTCCTTTAATGAAAAATACACATCTTATACAGTAAATTAAGTTGGGAAATATGTCCCAAAACGATGGGACATATTTCACATAAGTTAAATTTAGTGCACAAGGCTTTCCTAAACTGATAAGTCAAGTTTCCATATTGGACCAAGAAAGAAAAGCGGCAGCACTCACCAATCTTCAGTGCAGGTATTTCTTTATTACATAAATCTTCACGGCACGGGGGTGTATGTACAGAGGAATGTGATAGCTTGAACGACGGCCGTTTCGCGCCCGTTGAAGCGCCAGACCGGCGCGAAACGGCCGTCGTTCAAGCTATCACATTCCTCTGTACATACACCCCCGTGCCGTGAAGATTTATGTAATGAAGAAATACCTGCACTGAAGATTGGTGAGAGCTGCTGCTTTTCTTTCTTGGTCTGATTGTTGCTAGCATTTTTTCACTGGTTCAAGCACCCGAGATCAGCGGGCCAGCTGGAGCCGATTAGCTAGAGTGTTCACAGCGTGCAATTTTGGTGGTGCGGTCAGCTTTTTTTCTACGTTTTGTTTACAAGTTTCCATATTGGCTCCAAATATAACATGATTTCTGTAAATATAGTTGAAGAAACCAGTCATGTGCTTTATTCTGCCTGGACCACGAACAGCATGTATCAGGGGCCTGACTCCTGCATTGCAAACTTATAGGGTCTGGTTCATCAAGATATTTTTGTCAGAATTCTGCTATAAAACACCTTGATATTTCACAAAATTGTTGTTCGACTCGAAGTTACTCTTGGCATTTTTACATCACCCCAGGCTACAGTGGCGTAACTTGAAACTCTTGGACCCCGATGCAAAAGCTCCAACGGGGCCCCCAAATATTTTAAATCTTAAATAGCAATAGTCTTTTTCTGTAGGCCAAAGGGACTTTTAGGGCCCCCTAGGCTCCAGGGCCCGGGTGCGATTGCAACCACTGCACCTGTTGTAGTTACGCCCCTGCCAGGCTAGATCCGCCCACTTTTACAAAAGTAGTAGACATGCAGAGGAATGGTGTATGATGGAACACCAGTTGACCAATTCATGATAACGTACAACACCAATGTGGTATACATTTATCCCGAATAGTATTCCCATTACTGACTGTACTAATCTTTCTGGAGGTGGCATGCAGCAGGTAAAGGGTGCACTTGCCTTGAAATGAATTTGGCAGGCAGAGTTTATTGCAGTGCACAGTTAATCATGACTGATGTCAATGCAACTTAATGCCAATGTTGATGAATCTGTCCTCTGAGTGGACAAGTCTTACGTGATAGGTTTCTGCCCTCTTCGCCAGACTGACATGTCTTTCCCTGAACACAAATGGGGAGCGCGCAGTGAGAATTAGGCAGAGACTAGTGATGAGCGAGCTTGCTCGAATAAAGCGTTACCTGGTTTTATCGGAGCATCGTAGGTGCTTGATTAATGATTCCCGGTTTGTTAGGCCATCATGTGTTGCGGCTGTCTAACAGCCGCGATTCATGCAGCTGCAGGGACTCGAACATACCTGTATTACTTGAGCACCCATGATACTCGGATAACACCTGAGCATGCTCACTTATCACTAGCAGGGACACCTTGGACAAGACATCTCCTCCTTGGTCATGCTTTTTACTGTTTTTTCTGCAATGCAACAATGTTTCAGAGTAAAACATAACATTTGTAATACAGGAGCCAGTCTCGCATTGATGCATCCCTAATTATGTGACTGGTTTCATGGAACGGTTATGCATTTTGACTGAAGTCTTTTTCATCAATTCATCAAGAACAGTTTTGATGTGGCTTCATGGTAAGTCTGATGCTCCTGATTCACAACTTGCCATTTGTCTGACGAGTGCTGTGCACTACACCAGGAATCTTGCTCCATTAACGGCAGAGCTCGGAAGGGAAGGAGCACCATTTTACTTTTTGAATGCAAAATTTGCAGGAATTCTTAACGGACGCCTTGTCTCGTTTAGAGAGCCCCTGATGTGCCTAAAGAGTGGAAACCATCCCTACAAGTGACCCCATTTTGGAAACTAGACCCTTTAAGGAACTTATCTTATGTTTATAAGGTTGAGCCATGAAAATCTAAAATCACACCATACAAATGCACCATACAATTAGTTAAGTAATTTCTCCTGACTACGCCGATACGGTTTGGGCGAAAGGCAGGGCTCAGAAAGGATGGAGTGACGTTTCGAAACACAGATTTTGAAGGAGTGTTCTGCAGGTGTCATGTCACAGTTGGAGAGCCCCTGATGTGCCTAAACAGTGGAAATCCCCCACAAGTAACCCCACTTTGTAAACTAGACCCCTCAAGGAATTTACCTAAATGTGTGGTGAGCATCTTGAACCCACAGGTGCTTCACAGAATCTTCCAACGTTGATCTGTGAAAATGAGAAAAATATATATTTCTCCCACAAGTGTTTTTAGCTTCAATTTTTGTATCATTTTCACAGGGATAGCATCAGAAAATGGACCCCATATGTGATTGAAAAACACTTTTAAGGCACAATGCAAAGCTCAGAAGTTTAGATGCGCCATTTTGGAGTCCAGATTTTGCTGGATTGATTTGAGGGTGCCATGTCACATTGGTAGAGCCCCTGACGTCCCCAAAACCGCAGAAACCACCCCTTCCCCCACAAGTGACCCCATTTTACAAACTACACCTCTCAATGTATTCATCTAGGGGTGCAGTGATCATATTGACACCACAGAATTTTATACGATTGGACAGTGAAGAAAAAATAATTACATTTTTACCACCAAAATTTTGTTTTATCCCCAGATTTTACATTTTTACAATGGTAAAATGGGTAAAAATGGCACCAAAATTTGTCGCACAATTTCTGTTGAATGTAAAAATACCCCATTTGTGGTGGTACAGTACTGCTTAGTCATATGGCGAGACTCGTGAGGGACAGAACGTTACTTGCCTCCTGGCGCGCAGCTTTTCCTAGAATAGTTTTTAGACTTTATATAGAGCTCCTAAGTGGTATAAGAGCAGAATCCCCCCTTAAGTGACCCCATTTTATAAATTATACCCCTTTGGGATTTTATCTACAGATGTAGTGACAATTTTGATTCCATGGGTGTTTTCCAGAAACAAGCAGCAATGGATGTTGCTGAGTGAAAATTGTAAACTGCCATTGTAGTGACCAGTACGTTGTAGTCACCAATATGTTATGCCCAGCTCATGCTTCTGGAGACACACCCCATAAATTAGACGGGCTGTCTTCGCTACAGAAATGCCAAACATGGAAGATAAATGTGGTTTAGGCACACTGTGGGGCTCAGAAAGGAGGGGGCATTTGGATTTTGGAGCCCAGAATTTGCTGAAGGGTGAGGAGCATGGAGCTTTTTCCGAGCCTTTGTGCTACCAGTAACGTGGAAGCCTTTATTTCCGTTAACAGATGATGGACATGGGTGGGGATTTGCTTCTTTTTTTTTTTTGTGGATTGATTTGAAGCTTTTATTGGGAACATTTTGCATAACATTTGGGATCACATTTATGTGGCGCTCTGCGCTAACTACTTATATTGGGGTTTCCATGCAAATCTCGGAGTGCCATGATTAAAATGAAACCCATAAGGCAGGCAGTCACTATTAAGAAGCAGCAGAGTTACTCTGGACTCCGTCTGTCCTCTGTTCAGCAGTGAGCTTTTCAGAAGTGCACAATACTGTGGCTGACTGCGCTTTTATGCTTGCCTGAAAAGACGATCACAGGTCAGACGGCATCCACAGTGCCTCCATTTGCCTCATTCTAGGTAATCTTGCATCGGGGGTTCTGACTGAATCGTGTATTTCAGAGATTTGCACGGAAACCCTAGTGTAAGGTCTCTGCTTAGAGCGCAGGATAAATGAGCGAGGAGCCTTACTTCGATCTTTGGAAGGCTGAAAGAAAAAATCAACAGCAGGTGAACAATTGGTTCTATTTATTTTTTGCACTGTTCCTCGTGCAGTTTTATTCTTGTGGTCAGTACAATTACAGCGATACCGGATTTATATAATGTTTTATGTTTGGCTGCGACCACACTCTTAAGAGACGTTTTTTTTTATTGCAAAAACTAGTTTTTGTATCCCCATATTTTGAGAGCTATAGTTTTTCCATAGTTCAGCTGACAGTCATGTGACAGCTTGTTTTTTGCGGAATGAGTTGAAGTTTTTAAAATACAACAAGAGCCAGAGAAACAACACGCCGAGCGGCACTATCCTCGATGGCTTAAAACATCTGACAGGCTGTGTCAACAGATCCGACAAATAGAAGCACAACTCCAACGAATCCTGACTTCGGGTGCTCCTCAGAAAAAACAGTGTTCAATACGATCCAATACAAGAAATGAGGGCACTCACCAGTCTTCACCGTGATTCGTACTTTATTAATAGATACAACTTGTTAAAAATCCATGGCCGGAGTTGAATGAGCCGTAGCTCGTGTGAGCAGGGGGGGTCAGGACGACGATCAGAGAATATTTTTGTGACAGATTAGTTCTCTGATTTTGGATTAAAATATGTTAGATTGATCTTTATGACTCCTACGAAAATGTGAAGGAGAGAAAGGGAAAGGGAAAGGAAAAAAAAAAAAAAAAAGGAAGGAAAGAGAGAATTTTTTTTTTTTTATTATTATCTTTGCGATACCAGTCAGCATTAGTAATATGTATAAGCCATATGTAATTATTCTGTTCTTTTGTCATACTGTTACAGTTGTTTTTAAGTGTGCTTTTATATGATTGTGTTTTAGTTGTGGGAGGGTTCAGGGAATGTGGAGGGGGAGGTATCGGGTTCGGCACTATATTTCCGCCACCTGATCTTGCCACAAACTGACCTGTTGAAGCGCAAGCACAGCGCGAAACGATCGTCGTCCTGACCCCCCCCTGCTCACACGAGCTACGGCTCATTCAACTCCGGCCATGGATTTTTAACAAGTTGTATCTATTAATAAAGTACGAATCACGGTGAAGACTGATGAGTGCCCTCATTTCTTGTATTGGATCGAGTTGAAGTTTTTATTGGTGCCATTTTTGGGCACATGAGATTTTTTTTTTTAGCATTTTCTTTTCCTATTATTGGGAGGCAGAATGAACAAAAACCAGCAATTCCTGATTTTTTTTTTTTTTTTAATTTACTTTTTTTTTTATGCCGTTCTATGTGGTAAAATTGAGAAAGCAGCATTATTCTTCGGGTCAGTATGAATACAGCAATACCACATTTATATATTTTTTTTATGTTTTGACGTTTTTACACAAAAACTGTTTTATAGAGAGAAAAATATATTTTTGCATCGCTTTGTTCTGAGAGCTATAACTTTTATTTATCCTCTGACTGAGGTCTATGACTGCATTTTTTTTTGCGGGGTAAGATGACTTTTTCAGAGATATCATTTTTATTTACATTCGTCTTTTTACTTTTTATTCCACTTTTTTTTTTTAATGGTGTTTACTGAAGGGGTTAATTATTGGGACCGTTCTATATATCAGGTCGTTCTGGACACGTCGATACCGAATGTGTACTTTTGTTGTTGTTTTAGTCTTGTTTTTACATAAATGTATTTGTTGGAATGTGTGTGTGTGTGTATATATATACTCGAGTATAAGCTGAGAATTTCACACCATTTTTTTAGTCTGAAATTGTCCCCCTCGACTTATTCTCGAGTCATACCCCGGGTTAGGCAGGTGTGTAATAATACTCACCTGCTCCTGGCACGGTCCCTGCACGTCCCTGGTTCTCTGGGCGCTGAGAGCTTCTTCCTGTAGTGAGCAGTCACATGGTACCGCTCATTACAGTAATGAATATGGACCCGACTCCACTCCCATAGGGGTGGAGCCGCATATTCATTACTGTAATGAGCGGTATCATGTGACCGCTCACTACAGGAAGAAGCTGCTGGCACCCGGAAAACCAGGGACTGCACCGCACCAGGAGCAGGTGAGTATAACGCAGTGCGCGATATTCACTTGTTCCCGTTCCACCGACGGCCGCCGCTGCATCTTCCCCGTCCTCTGCAGTGACGCTCAGGTCAGAGGGCGCGGTGACGCAATTAGTGTGCGCCGCCCTCTGCCTGAACGTCAGTGCAGAGGACACGAAAGACACAGTGGCGCCGATGGTGGAACGGGGAGCAGGTTAATATAGCAAGTGCCCGGGGGCCTGAGAGGTGAGATTTTTTTTTTAATCGCAGCAACAGCACATGGGGCAAATGTCTGTATGGAGCATCTTATGGGGCCATGTGCAGCGTTACGTGGGGCAAATATCTGTATGGGGCCATGTGCAGCATTATATGGGGCAAATATCTGTATGGGGCCATCTACAGCATTATATGGGGCAAATATCTGTATGGAGCATGTTATGGGGCCATGTGCAGCGTTATGTGGGGCAAATATCTGTATGGGGCCATGTGCAGCATTATATGGGGCAAATATCTGTATGGGGCCATGTACAGCATTATATGGGGTAAATATCTGGAGCATCTTATGGGGCCATGTGCAGCATTATTTGGGGCAAATATCTCTGTGGGGCCATGTGCAGCATTATTTGGGGCAAATATCTATGGAGCATTTTATGGGGTCATGTGCAGCATTTTATGGGGCAAATATCTGTATGGGGCCATGTGTAGAATTATATGGGGGAAATATCTGTATGGGGCCATGTGCAGCATTATAGGGGGCAAATATCTGTGTGGGGCCATGTGCAGCATTAAATGAGGCAAATGTCTCTATGGAGCTTCTTATGGGCCATAATCAGCATTTGTGGAGCATTTTATGGGGCAAATGTGTCTATGGAGCATCTTATGGGGCCATAATCAGCATTTGTGGAGCATTGGATGGGGCAAATGTCTGGTACATCTTTGTAGCATCTTTTGGGTTCATAATCAACATTTGTACAGCATTGCATGGGGCAAATATCTCTATGGGGCCATGTGCAGCATTATATGGGGCAAATATCTCTATGGGGCCATGTGCAGCATTATATGGGGCAAATATCTCTATGGAGAATCTTATGGGCCATAATCAGCAAATGTCTGTATGGAGCATCTTCTGGGGTCATAATCAACATTTGTGCAGCATTATATGGGGCATATTTTATTATGGAGCATCTTATAGGGCCCATCATAAACTGTATGGAGCATTATATGGGGCTCCTGATTCAATATGGATATTCAAAAACACTTAACCTACTGATGTCTCAATTAATTTTACTTTTATTGATATCTATTTTTATTTTTGACATTTACTGGTAGCTGCTGCATTTCCCACCGTAGGCTTATACTCGAGTCATTAAGTTTTCCCAGTTTTTTTGTGGCAAAATTAGGAGTCTTGGCTTATACTCGGGTCGGCGTATACTCGAGTGTATGCTGTGTGAATATAAATATATATATATATATATATATATATATATATATATATATATATATATATATATAATAATGTGTGTGTTTACAATTTTAATTTTAGTTTTTTTTCCTTTTTCACATTGTGACATCAACTTTATCATGATAGATCTCTGATCTTTGGCATTGCAGAGCATATTAGATCGGATACTGTCACACAGAGGATGCATGTCAGCTCCTGTTGTGAGCAATCTTTCGGAGATGAGAGCAGAAAGGGAGCTCACTCCCTCTGCAATGCCTTTTAGATGTCGCTGCTGTCACTATTGACAGCAGCATCAGTGGGGTTAAACGCCTGCAATCGGCGCTAGCACCGATCGTGGACGTTGCTGCCGCGTGTCAGCTCTCATTTAGAGCTGATGCCTGCAGTTGATCGCAGTGGCGCTCAGCGCGATCACTACCATATATTTATGCCGTTTTGCAGGAAGTGATTAAATGAGCATGTTGGGAAGGGGTTAAATGATCTGTGGCATCGCGCCCTTGTCCTCCAGCCCTGCTCATTTCAACAGAGCTGGGAAAAACGGGCATGAAAATGACAAAATGTTTGGAACTTTTCACAGCTTTTACGCTTTGTTTTATGAATCTGGGCCATAGAGTGCCCATTGCAGACCAAACCTGGGGTTCTTTATCAGTTGGGCCTAAGAAAATAGGAATGAACCAGTGTACGAAAATGGGAATGAACTAGATCTTGTGAATCCTTGTCTTAGAAAACCACTACTACTCAATGCCATGTGACAGGAATGATGAATACTGACAAGTATCCCAGCCATTTTTTGGATAAAAAGGACTTTCCAGAGTGCTTGTACCAATGTGTTTTGGTCCTGGAACAATCTTTTTAATTCTTCTACTGGACTAAAGATCTGGCTAGCACATTTGCGTTCATTGTAGTTCTGTTGTACTCGCATGTTCCGCTGTTTTAAGCGTGATATTGTTAATCACCATTAACATTTTATGACTATATGTTAAGGCGACCTAATCACGTGGCCAACAAGACGATCTCTTCTCTATAGATTCAGAATGACCTAATCGAGCTTTAAAAAAGGGTCTCGTGAACTAGACAACCTCTCCAAATAAGTATTATTGTACTGAGGGTGTCAAGACATGCGCAAACTGCTGTGTTGCCGGGTGACGAAATAAATTGAGAAATTGTAACCGTATTTTTCTTTTTTTTTTTTTTTTTTTATATACAGATAAAATCCCAACTTTACCCAAGCAATTCCCTCCTGGACGCATATGAAATGCACAGTTTACACAGGAATTAACTCCGTCAATGCTGGTTCACTGAATGAGATGTGCCACAGCAAACCCAAAGGGATCATTCTCATCATCTGCTTCACGGCAACCAACAACTGGTGGCATAACAAGGAGATGCAAACGAATGTAACCTCTGCGCAGACAAGACCTTCTTTTCAGGACCTCCGTTTTTCAGAACGTCCCAAGCCCGAGGCAAACTGAGCCGCCATGCCTCAGACAATAATTTTACCCTTTAATGTCATCGTTGCTGTTTAATATGTGATTCTTTTGTATTTTAAATTTTTTTTTTTCTATTTTTTTTTTTTTTTTTTTTAATTTTAAATGCTTTAAATTTCTTAAAGTCTGTGGATCTGCTGATGTACAGTGCCTTTGCTGCTATGGATCAAAATCAAAAGGACATTGTAGATAAATCTTATCGTATACGTAGAAAATACTTAATTTCCTACTAGAAACAAATCAATACTGAAAAGTTGGACTGTTTTACTGAACTTACAAAAAAATGTGGTAGCAAAAATGGTGTTTTAAGTACACAGTGTTTGATGTCATTAACAGTTTCGTAATAATCTACAGTGTAGAAAGATTTTGATACTAAATTGTGTCATTGTACAGAATTATATGACATTGTTGACCATAAGTACATATATAATACTAGATTGTTTGTGCATTCAGACTTTTAAGCATTAAACTTAAGTAACTTCTACATTTATGTGTCGGAGTGTTTGTTTCTTAACAGAAATGATTATATGTATAACCTCCCTACAACTGGATATTACACTGTCCATATGACATTTAGCAGTATTGGAAGAGTCTCCCATTAATCCTCACTAATTGCACTTTTTTCATTTGACGTTATCTGGATCTTCTCCCGGGGAAATTTTGGTCTTAATTTTTTAATTGGGCTGCATCATTAGTCCATCTGGACACTGCAAAACCCAATCATTCTAAATTGTTAAAGTAGCTTAAAACATTGTGTGACAGAAGGCATACGTCAACGAGAAACTGAATCCACTCGCTTCACATAATACAATTGCTTCCCTAGCCAAAATGCTGTTACCAAATTATGTAGATTTCTTAATCGTGCTGAAAAGCTCTTTTCTCAGTGAGCTCAAACAAAGTACCAAAAAGCCAAACACAACAAGGATCCCTAAAATATAACTTTTAATAATTAAAAACTGTTTGTTCCAATATAAGAAACATCGGTATTAAGAGAAATAAAACATACAGCTCAAAAAGCCAAATACAAACTAACTTACCCTGTCAGGTGCCCTATTACTGGTCCCTACCTGACAGCGGAGGTTGGCACCCTAAGTTTCTGCGGTAGGCGCCCCCGCTCCTCGACAACTGGCCCTAGTTGCCCTAAATCAACCCTGTGTTCCCTAAAAGAGACGTACCAAATAATTTGGTTTATTTGGTTCTTATATTGGAACAAACAGTTTTTAACTTTAATCATTAAAAGTTATATTTTAGGGATCCTTGTTGTGTTTGGTTTTTTGGTCGTTTCTAGGATCCTGAAATTATTTGTTTTGAGTGGTTCTTTTTTGCTAAAACAAAGTAGTAGACTTTTTTTTATATTTAGGCCCCATTTCGTCAATTCCAACAATTTTCTCGCCGGTCTTGATGAGAGGCATGTAGGAGTTAGATGCTCTTGATTCATTACAAGGCCCACTCCTATTGATGAATAAGGAGCCTCTGACGACTCACAAAAATCTTATTCCAGACTGGCGTAAGATAGGAACACCACAGCTAGCTATGAACTAAATAAGCTATGGTGTCATGTTCCAGCTCCACCTATTTTGGCAGAGTTGGGAGAAACTGGTGTGAAAATCACAAAAAGTTGCAACGTTTTTGTGCCACTTTGAGGTGTGCGAAAATATTGCTATTTTTCAAAGCAATTGAAAAATTGCCATAATTCTGGCAATCTTGCTTTGATAAACCTGGGCTTTAAGATAAATTTATTCACTACACGTAAATCTATACTCTTGCTACAAAAACCTCTCCTTTAATCATGCATGGAATTGATTTTCAAGAACAGAAATTTCTGAATCAATATTTCAGTGTGAAGATGATTTTACAGTCAGTAATCCTGTTGAAGAACACACAACCTTAAACTTGTACTCACGAAAAATATTACATGCAAATGGAGTTTTACAGATTGAGAAGTCTGAATCAATTTACAGCAACAAACTTTGCTGTCTATTGGGGAAGAAAATGTACAGCCATCTTATCGGAGCAAATGTATAACATATTTCTTGACTATTTCTTGGTCATCATGGGTAAAGTTCAGTGAAACTCAATATTGACCGAATGTAAATGAAAGTAGTCTTTAAGGATAGCCCAATCATTAAAGGGAACCTGTCACCCCCCAACATAAAAGGGTGAGCTAAGCCCACCAGCATCAGGGGCTTATCTACAGCATTCTGTAATGCTGTAGATAAGCTCCCGATGTATCCTGAAAGATGAGAAAAAGAGGTTAGATTATACTCACCCTGGGGCGTTCCCACTGTGGTCCGGTCCGATGGGCGTCGCAGTCCGGTTTGGGGCCTCCCATCGTCTTACGATCACGTCCTCTTCACGCTGTGGCTCCGGCGCAGGCGTACTTTGTCTGTCCTGTTGAGGGCAGAGCAAAGTACTGCAGTGCGCAGATGCCGGGAAAGGTCAGAGAGGCCCGGCACCTGCGCACTGCAGTACTTTGCTCTTCCCTCAACAGGGCAGACAAATTATGCCTGCGCCGGAGCGACAGAGTAAATACAAGAAGAGGATGTAATCGTAAGAAGATGGGAGGCCCCGGACCGCGACACCCATCGAACCGGACCGGGGCGTCCCCTGGGTGAGTATAATATAACCTTTTTCTCATCTTTCAGGATACATCGGGGGCTTATCTACAACATTACAGAATGCTGTAGATAAGCCCCTGATGCTGATGGGTTTAGCTCACCTTCGATTTTGTGGGTGACAGGTTCCCTTTGTTATGCACAAATGGTTCGCATATAGGAAGTTGTATCACTTACTATTGTACTCTGTAGGTCACATACTTCTGTTAAGGACTTTTTAAATGAGTTTATGATTGTGAATGATCATTCCCAGTGTAAACATAAACAAATGAACAGTCAGCCATAATTTGTTTAATTAAAGCTGATTGCATAATTTTTTCTGACCTAAAAATTATTGTTGATTGGCAATATATTCACTCATGAAAGCATGATTTGCAGCTGACAAAGTAAATCCAATCCAGGTCGAAAGTGTTGCCACCCTTGAAATTGTTCCAGAAAATTATTTCAATTACACATTTTGTTATACACATGTTTATTTCCTTTTGTGTTTACAGGAACAAAAAAAAAGGGAAAACCTGACATTTTACATACAACTTCAAAATGGGCCAGACAAAATTGTTGGCTCCCTCAACTTAATATTTGGTTGCACATTTTTTGGAATAAATAACTGCAATCAATCTTTTCCTATAACCATCAACTAGCTTATAACACTATTCAACTGGAATTTTGGACCACTCTTCTTTAGCAAACTGATCCATGTCTCTCATATTTGAAGGTCCGATGATGAGCAAACGTGCTCGGATAAGGTGCTCTCCGAGCATTCTTGGTTGCTAACAGTGTCTTCAGCATGCTCAAGTAATATGTTTGAATCCCTGCGCCTGCATGTCTTGTGGCTGTTCGACAGCCGCAACACATGCAGGGATTAACTAACAAACGGGCAATCCCTGTTAACACATTAGCATGCTCAGATAACACCTTATCCGAGCACGTTCGCTCATCACTAGTGCCTCCTCTAAACAGCAATTTTAAGATCTCTTCACAGGTTTTCAATGACATTTACATCCGGACTCGTTTCTAGTTACTTCAGAACTGTCAAACTCTCCAGCTCTTTGTTTCCATCCATTTACCAGGGAGAAATGCAAGATTCTACACCCGGGCCACAAAAACATAAATTACATTTACAAAAGGGGAATAGAGCTAAGCCATAACACTTGTGAAAAAAGACTTGGATATATTAATAGATCACAGACACTACATGAGTCAACAGTGTGATACAGCAGCAAAAAAGGCAAACACAGTTCTGGGATGTATTAAGAGAAGCATAGTGTCCAGATCATGTGAAGTAATTATCCCTCGCTACTGCTCCTTGGTCTGACCTTATCTGGAATACTGTGTTCAGTTCTGTGCACCACATTTTAAAAAAACAGCGAAAAAGTGGAGAAAGTTCAGAGAAGAGCTACCAGGATGGTGATCAGTCGGCAATCAATGTCCTGTGAGGAATGGTTAAAGGATATGGGAATGTTTTTGTCTACAAATATCTGAAGGGATGTCACAATGTGGAGAGATCATCCTTATTCTCGTTAGCACATGGTAACACGACAAGCACTGGAATGTTAGAAAGAAAGCAATGGAATATTAGAAAAAAATCTTTTTGACAGTGAAGGTGATCAATGAGTGCAACAGTCTACCGCAAGAGGTGGTGAGTTCTTCAATGCAAGTTTTCAAACAGGCTGAACAGACAGTTGTCTGAGATGGTTTAGTGAACCCTGCATTGAGCAAGGGGTTGGACTTGATCCTGGAGATCCCTTCCAACTTTTTGAAACTCCTTGTCCAGCTAGAAGACCCATTACCTAGGATGCAAACCCAGCTTTCTAACACTGGCCACTACATTGTGACTAGGCATGAGCAGACTTATGGAAGTTTGGGTTCTGTTACCCAACCAGACCTTTATTCCAAAGTTCGGTTTGGGTACCAGAACTGTGCCCAAACTTGAACCCGAACCTCATTGAAAACAATAGGAACCCAAACTTTTAGCTGGAAAATTTTCTCTATCCCTCTTGCTCCTCCCAGAACTCCACACATTGCAACGGACGTCCGAGAGAAGTCCGTGTTCGGTATGTAGCACCGGTCACTAACTGTCTGTTATGAACCTCTAACTTTTAAGTTCTGGTTTGATCATCTCTAACAGTAACTCAAAATCCTTTGGTAATTTTCAGATTTCATGATATCTTGCACACAGTCATGCCACCCAGTGGCAGCAAAATGACCCCAAAACATCTTTGAACCTCCACCATATTTGACTGCAGGTACTGTGTTCTTTTTAGGCCTCATTTAGTTTTCGGTAAACTGTAGAATGATGTCCTTTATCAGAAAGCTCTATCCTTGTCTCAGCTGTCCACAAGACACTTTCCCTGAAGGATTTTGGCTTAGTCACATACACTTTGGCAAACTGCAGTCTAGATTTTTTCTGTTTTTGTCATCAGTGTCCATATTTGACTGTAGGTACTGTGTTCTTTCCTTTGTAGTCCTCATTCCATTTTCGGTAAATGGTAGAATGATGTGCTTTATCATAAAGCTCTATCTTGGTCTCCTCTGTCCACAAGACAGAAATTCCAAGTTGTGAGGTAGCAATACACTTAAAATGCAAGCCACAGTAAGTCTTGGCAGCTTCAAAACAAAGGGCAAGATACTGAAAAAAAAATACAAATACATACCTTTCTATATACAGGTGCTTATAAAAAAAAATAGAATATCAAAAAGTTAATTTATTTCAGATCTTCTATTCAAAAAGCAAAACTCATATACAGAGTCATTACAAACTGTGTAATCTATTTAAAGTGTTTATTTCTGTTAATGTTGATTATTATGGCTTACAGCCAATGAAACCCCAAAAGTCATCTCAGTAAATTAGAATACTTAACAGCAGCTTAAAAATTATTTTAAAATCCGAAATGTTGGCCTTTTGAAATGCATGTTCAGTAAATGCACTCAATACTTGATCGGCGCTCCTTTTGCATCAATGCGGCGTGACATGGAGGCGAAGAGATTGTGGCACTGCTGTGGGGTTATGGAGGCCCAGTTTGCTTTGATAGCAGCCTTCAGCATGTCTGCACTGTTGGGTTTGGTGTTTCTTCCTCTTGACAATACCACGTAGATTCTCTATGGGGCTAAAGTCAGGCGAGTTTGCTGGCCAATCAAGCACAGTGATACTGTTGTTTTTAAACCAGGTATTTGTACTTTTGGCAGTGTGGACAGGTGTCAAGTCCTGGAGAATTAAATATCCATCTCCAAAAAGCTTGTCTGCAGAGGGAAGCATGAAGTGTTCTAAAAATTTTCTGGTATACGGCTGCGCTGACTTTGGTCCTGCTAAAACACAGACCTACACCAGCAGATCACATAGCTTCCCAAACCATCACTCTTTGTGGAAACGTCACACTAGACCTCAAGCAGCTGGGATTGTGCACCTCTCCACTCTTCCTCCAGACTCTGGAACCTTGATTTCCAAAAAAAATGCTAAATTTACTTTCATCTGACAACAACACCTTGGACCACTGAGCAACAGTCCAGTTCTTTTTCTCCTTGGCCCAGGTAAGATGCTTCTGGTGTTGTCTATTGGTCACTCATGATTAGCTTGACACAAGGAATGCGACACTTGTAGCCATGTCCTGGATACGTCTGAGTGTGGTGACTCCAACAACAGTCCACTCCTTGTGAATCTCCCCCAAATTTTTGAATGGCCTTTTCGTAGCCACACACAGATTTGTCCAGGATATAGGCTATAAGTGTTGCATTCCTTGTGTCAAGCCACTCATGGCCAATAGACAACGCCAGAAGCGTCTTACCTGGGCCAAGGAGAAATAGAACTGGACTGTTGCTCAGTGGTCCAAGATGTGTTCAGATGAAAGTAAATTTAGCATTTTATTTGGAAATCAAGGTCCCAGAGTCTGGAGGAAGAGTGGAGAGGCCACAATCCAAGCTGCTTGAGGTCTAGTGTGAAGTTTCCACAATCAGTGATGGTTTGGGGAGCCATGTCATTTGCTGGTGTAGGTTCACTGTATTTTATCAAGCCCATAGTCAGTGCAACCGTCTACCAGGAAATTTTAGAGCAATTCTTGCTTCACTCTGCTGACAAGCTTTTTAGAGATGGAAATTTCATTCTCCAGCAGGACTTGGCACCTGTCCACACTGCCAAAAGTACCAATACCTCATAAAAAGACAACAGCATCAATGTGCTTGATTGGACGGGCAAACTCGCCTGACCTTAACACCATAGAGAATATATGGGGTATTGTCAAGATGAAGATGAGATACACCAGACCCAACAATGCAGACGAGCTGAAGGCTGCTATCAAAGGAACTTGTGCTTCCATAACACCTCAGCAGTGCCACAGACTGATCGCCTCCATGCCACGCTGAATTGATGCAAAAATAGTTTAGTTTTCTTTGAAAACCGTAGAGAAGAGCGTATTAAATATGAGTAAAATGTTATGACCAAGTAGTGAATGCATTTACTGAATATACATTTCAGTAAGGCTGGTTTCACATTTGTGGTTGTGTCCGCAGCATTTCTGACACATACATCCGCATGCGTCTTGATTTCCTATTTTTAACATTGTAGACGCAGGTGCATGCATTTGTATGCGTTCGCCTGTGTTTGCTTATGCATGCGTATTTTCGCTGGGCACGGCTGACGTACCATGTTAGAATTTTTTGGAGTCAAATTTCCGCCGCCATACTCATGCGGACGCTTGCAGAAGGAGTGCGTAAAAAGAAAACGCATTACAGTCTGTGGAACGCATAGGAACGCAAGGACATGCTTTGGCTTGCGTTTGTACAAGGGTCTATACACAGAAATACCATGAGCCCATTGGGCGTGGCTTGTGTCAAGGAAATTCTCCTTGAAAATATTTTTCATAACAAACGCATGCACATAAACAAAGCGAATGCGTGCAAACGTTACATTTTTTTATCTGTCATGCGTACGTTGATGCAGATAAAAAACGCAGCGTTATCATGCGTTTGCGTACGAAACGCTGCGGACTCAACCGCAAATGTGAACCTAGCCTAAAACATTTCCAATTTTAAAATTTTTTTTCAAGCTGGTCTTTTAAAGTATTCTAATTTACTGAGATTATGAATTTTGGATTTTGATTGGTTGTAAGCCATAATCATCAACATTAACAGAATTAAACACTTGAAATAGATCACTCTGTTTGTAATGACTCTATATAATATGAGTTTCACTTTCTGTATTGAAGAACCGAAATAAATTAACTTTATGATGATATTCTAATTTTGTAAGAAGCACCTGTATATAGTGTATGTGCACAAAAAGTTTTTTCTTCAGGGTGTAAACCAGCCAAGTTTTTAAGACGAAAACTGTTCAAGAAGAGCTGCTAATCTCCACCTATTTGTAATTCTGAAGCATCTTTTTTCAATTTTTTTTTGTTAATTTTTCCAGAATTATTTTGTGATGTTTGTGACTGACAGCATCTTCCATGTGTGTTTGAGGCATTTCCTTTTATTGCCATTTACCCAGCATTTTTAAACTCCATTTAAGAAGAAATCAATAGTGGTTTTTAAAGCAAAAACATTGGCAATACGCTTCGAAAAGACACGTGGACATCTTCCAGGCATCTTTTGATCCTTCCAATTGACTTTTATTTTAAGGTATAGACAGCGTTCAGAGCAAAAACACAACTGAAGAATGGTCAGTTTATTTGTTTTAACCCCTTGGCGTCTTTTAGAAACATCAAGAGATTAAGAGACACTCAAAGAACTGAGCAAATGAATAGCAAGTCGGTCTTACGTGCAGATGTTCATTCTGTTTAGTGTTTAGTTAGCGCTGTTTCAGGAGGGTTTTGGAGAATGTGCACATACCCTTTGATTGCACAGATTCTACCCCTATTGGCCCAAAAGGGACGTTCTTTGGGTAAATGCATCATTTACATAGCCCCCATGCACCCTGCATTTATGCTGGAAGCTTTTCTGGCTCAAACAACAAACATAAAAAACGTGACCCAAAGAGAGCTTAAGTGTGGCTTTAGGAAGTGTTACTATGCTACCACTGGGAAAGGCATCATTGGCAATGTTCCTTTTAGTCACTAGTCTTGCAAAGGAACAATCTCCATTTACATTAAGTACAAATGTAAAGTTTGGAGATGTAGAAAAATGAGAAACCTGCCATACAAAACTTGTAGACAGGGATGATGCTGATTTTGTAAAACAGAAGTCATGGTATTAAAATTCTGGACAACCCCTTTAAGGCAATTTTTTTTCTCAGTTGCTTCTGTTTTTTTTTGCTCATCAGTTTTTCTCACTGAAGCAGTTACACTGTGAACTTCTTTTATCCATTGACTCTTAGCTGTGCGTCAATTAAAAAATAAATTAAACTTTGGGCCTGATTCAGCAACACCTGCGTTGTTCACACCGTTCTTGATGAAGAGTTTTACTGGAGTCAGACCTTCCTGATTCATGAATCAGTAGTGCCGGAACAAATGGCGTGTGCCTCACCACAAATCCTACTCCAGTCCCTGCTGGTGTAAGACTTGTGGCACAGTGAACTCCGCCACTTGTCCTAAATTTGATGAGAGGTGGTTGCCCCAGCTCCACCCACTTTCTCGGAGATTGGTGAAAATGGCTTGAGAATGTCAAAAGTTGCCTAATTTTAGAGTAGCCTCAAGTAGTGCCAAAATTATGCGACTTTTGAAAGCTTTTGGAGCAAAGCTTTGATGAATCTGGCCCTCTGTTTTCTGTCTGTATTATACAGACCTCGATAGACTGTATTGGTCAATTGTAAGCCAAAAAAAATCAGATTAGAGTAACCTTACTCTGAGTGTCAAACTGGAGACATGGATCTGATTTTAAAACTGATGTGTGTATGGATCAATGAAACTTTATGGCCGGGGTCACAGTTGCGAGTTCAATGCGAGAAACTCGCGCCAGTCTCTACCATCAAGTCCTGCCACTGCCGCCGGCACTCGGGACGGGAGTTTAGGGCTGCATGTATTTCTATGCAACCGCACGCTCCGGTCCCGAGTGCCGGCGGCAGTGAAAGGACTTGATGGTAGAGACTCGCGCGAGTTTCTCGCATTGAACTCGCAAGCGTGACCCTGGCCTATAGGTTAGAGGTCAGCACTAGAACGAACGTATCGCGTGGATGTGTGCAGGTAACCTAACTTTAACTTTACACCAGGCTGCTTGATTAGAGACAACACCCAAGAAAGTTGTCCCCTCTACTTGTCAAAGGCAAAAAGTAAAACTTTAATGTAGAAGCATACATTTTTGTATTCTATTAAATACAAGCTTTTTAAGCCTGGTTTGGGGTGGTGGTTACGGTAGCTGTAATGTGAAGTGGACTTTAGGCTAATAGAATAAGTGTGCTAAGAAATAATATCCATGTAGTTCTTTTCTTCCCCATCTGTGGTATATTATTAAATAGCCACAGACTGCTGCTAAAATCAAAATCGATGCTTAAGATTTAAATTTTATTTTTTATAATGTTATTTGTTAAATTACCATATTTTGTAAATGTGGTTTTTAAGCTTGTGGTAATGGTGGTGAAAGTGGCAGCCAAGTAGCTTCATAGCAGAAAGGCTGATATGTAGAATAGGTCTGCGGTTAACAATAAAATTCTGGGAATAGAAAGTTGGACGCTGTGGTAGTGAACAAGGATTATCATTTTTATTACTTACTACAGATATTAGGATTTTTGCCACATGGTTTTCATTGATATAGTACACATTCTCAACACTGTTCAATATAACCTTAGGCTATGTGCACACGTAGGGAGTGGGGTGCAGAATTTTCTGCACAAAATCCGCATCTCCTGGCAGAATCCGCAGCTGCGGATTTGCCGCAGTTTTTATGCGGATTTTGTGCGGATTTGCCGCGGAATTGATGCAGATTTGCTGCGTTTTTTCCCACTGCGGATTTCTATAATGGAAGGGTGCAGAAACGCTGCAGATCTGCACAAAAGAAGTGACATGCACTTCTTTTAAATCCGCAGCATTTCCGCATTGATTTTTCCGCACCATCTGCACAGTTTTTTTTTTAACCCATTGATTTACATTGTACTGTACATCACAGTGCGGATCTGCAGCGTTTCTGCGTGGAAAAATCCGCTGCGGATCCGCACTAAATCCGCATCGTGGCTTTGCGACTGATCAAGGTAAAAATGAAATAATAAAAAAGAAAACTTGCAGAGGCTTACTAGGTATTTATTATTGCTACTGTATTTTAATGTCAAACCATATTTTATTGTAGCTTTCTTCCCTATTATGGAATGGGTATAAATGAAAAACCTTAAGGTTTAGTTCAATTATATTGGCCAAAGTTTCGTTTTCTTTGAAAACCGTAGAGAAGAGAGTATTGAATTTGAGTAAAATTTTATGAAATTATGTTGTCACAGCACATTTGAACAAGTTGCAGTTCAATTCGCACAAATCGCCCCAAAAACGTCCATGGGCTTTCTACACATTGCAGAATATTGCATCAGCCACAGAAAGCTGACATGATATTAGGTGTGACCTTGCAGGCTTCTCCTATTATTCCTTGCAGTTATCTCATCACATGTTATTATGCAGCCAATCAGGATAAGCCCAGGAGAGACCTTCACAGCCTGTATAAAAGCTGAGACAGGGAAGGCAGCAGCCATTTTAGAGCAAGTTAGAGGATGTCAGAGTTCACAGCTTAGCTGTTCAGTCACATTGCCCACTTGCCGTCGGGGACACGGCACGCTATGGGGGCCCGATGTCTGTGCCAGTGCCGGTGCCAGCGAGTGGGCCCCCCACTTGCTCAGGGCCCCAGCACTTGTAATATTTACCTCACCGCTCCACCACCGCAGCGTCTTCTGACTGTGACGTTTCAGGTCAGAGGGTGCAATGAGGTCACATCTGTGCACCCTTTGCCTGAACAGTCACAGAGCAGAGAGCCAGAAGACGGCGACACTGAGGAGTTCAGAGCACAGCACGTGAGAAGAGAGGTATTTCTTTTTTTATATGTTTGGAGCATTATATATGGAGCTCATCATACACTGGAGCATCATATATGGGTCCATCATATAAGGGGCCCATCATACACTGTAGCATCATATATGGGGCCCATCATATACTGAAGCATCATATAGGGGGGCCGTCATACACTGGAACATCATATATGGGCCATCATATACAGTATGGAGCATTATATATGGGGCCCATTGTACACTGGAGCATCCAATATGAGGCCCATCATACTTCAGAGCATCATATATGGGGCCCACCATACACTGAAGCATCATATGTGGTGCCCATTATACATTGGAGCATCATATATGGGGCCCATCATACACCGGAGCATCATATATAGGCCATCTTATATGAGGTTCATTATACAGTGGAGCATCATATATGGGGTCCATCATACACTGGAGCATCATACATGGGCCATCATAAATTGAGAATTATATATGGGGCCCATTATACACTGGAGCATCATATATGGGATCCATCATACTCTGGAGCATCATATATGGTGCCCATCATACACTGGAGCATCATATATGGGGCCATCATTTATGGATCATAAATGGGGCCCATCATACACTGAAACATCATATATGGTGCAAATTATACACTGGAGCATCATATATCGGGCCCATCATACACCGGAGCATCATATATAGGCCATCATATATGGGGTCCATCATACACTGGAGCATCAGATATGAGACCCATCATACACTGGAGCATCATATATGGGCCATACTGTATGGAACATTATATGGGACCCATTATGTATGAATCAATATATGGGGCTCATTATTCTTTATGAAGCATTATATGGGGCCCAGTGTACAGTATGGAGCAATATATGAGGCTCATTATACTGTATGGAGCAATACAGTGAAGGAAATAATTATTTGATCCATTGCTGATTTTGTAAGTTTGCCCACTGACAAAGACATGAACAGTCTATAATTTTAAGGGTAGGTTAATTTTAACATTGAGAGATTGAATATCAAAAATAAAATCCAGAAAATCACATTGTATAAATTATATAAATTTATTTGCATTTTGCAGTGAGAAATAAGTATTTGATCTCTCTGGCAAACAAGACTTAATACTTAATGTCAAAACCCTTGTTGGCAAGCACAGCAGTCAGACATTTCTTGTAGTTGATAATGAGGTTTGCGCTCATGTCAGGAGGAATTTTGGTCCACTTCTCATCATATCTAAATCATTAAGATTTTGAGGCTGTCGCTTGGCAACTTGGAGCATCATCTCCCTCCATAAGTTTTCTATGGGATTAAGGTCTGGAGATTGGCTAGGCCACCCCATGACCTTAATGTGCTTCTTTGTTAGCCACTCTTTTGTTGCCTTGGCTGTATGTTTTAGGTCATTGTCTTGCAGGAAGACCAAGCCACGACCGATTTTTAATGTCCTGGCGGAGGGAAGGAGGTTTCCACTCTGGATTTTACAGTACATGGCTCCATCCATTCTCCCATTGATGCGGTGAAGTAGTCATGTGCTCTTAGCCGAGAAACACCCCCAAAACATAATGTTTCCTCCTCCATGCTTGACCGTGGTGATGGTGTTCTTTGGGTCATAGGCAGCATTTCTCTTCCTCGAAACACGGCAAGTTGAGTTAATGCCAAAGACCTCAATTTTTGTCTCATCTGACCACAGCACCTTCTCCCAATCACTCACAGAATCATCCAAAAACTTCAGACGGGCCTGCACATGTGCCTTCTTGAGCAGGGTGACCTTGTGGGCACTGCAGGATTTTAAACCTTTCCAGCGTAATGTGTTACCAATGGTTTTCTTGGTGACTGTGGTCCCAGCTGCCTTGAGATCATTAAAGGAAACCTGTCACCAGGTTTGGCCGATAAGAGACACGGCCATCACCTTTCAGGGCTGATATACAGCATTCTAAAATATCAGCAAGCAGGAGGACGAAGATCATAATAAGCTGGGAGGCGCCGGACCAAGACCAACGATGCCCATCGGACCGGACCACCCCGCAGTTGAGTATAATGAAAGTTATTTTTCTTCTCTTCCAGGTCGGGTTGGGTGCAGATATACAGCATTAAAGAATGCTGTATATCAGTCCTGAAAGGTGATGGCCATATCTCTTATCGGCCAAACCTGGTGACGTGTTCACTTTAACAAGTTCTCCCAGTGTAGTTTTAGGATGATCTCTCACCTTCCTAATGATCAAGGATACCTCTCGAGGAGAGATTTTGCATGGTGCTCCAGATCAATGTTGATTGACAGTCATTTTGTATTTCTTCCATTTTCTTACTATTGCACCAACAGTTGTCTGCTTCTCACCCAGCATCTTACTTATGGTTTTGTAGCCCATTCCAGCTTTGTGCAGGTCTATGATCTTGTCCCTGACATCCTTATAAAGCTCTTTGGTCTTGCCCATGTTGTAGAGGTTAGAGTATGACTGATTAATTGAGTCTGTGGACAAGAGTCTTTTACAAAGGTGACTATGTAAGACAGCTGTCTTTAATGCAGGTAATGAGTTGATTAGGAGCGTCTAATTGGTCTGTAGGAGCCAGAACTCTTAATGGTTGGTAGGGGATAAAATACTTATTTCTCACTGAAAAATGCAAATTAATTTATATAACTTATATGATGTGATTTTCTGGGTTTTATTTTTGATATTCTATCTCTCAATGTTAAAATTAACCTACCCTTAAAATTATAGACTGTTCATGTCTTTGTCAGTGGACAAACAAACAAAATCAGCAAGGGTTCAAATAATTGTTTTCTTCACTGTATATGTGGCTCATTGTTCTGTGTGGAGCAATATACTGTATATGGCTTATTATACTGTATGGAGCATTATATGTGGTCCATTATTCTGTATGGAGCAATATATGGGGCTCATTATTCTGTATGGAGCATTATATTGAGCCCATTATTCTGCATGGAGCAATATATGGTGCCCATAATACTGCATGGAGCAATATATGTGGCTCAGTATACTGTATGGAGCATTATATGGGCTCATTATACTGTATAGAGCAATATATGGGGCTCAGTATTCTGTATGGACTTTACAAACAACTTTGAAAGAACTGGTTGTTCTCAAGAGCTCACTGAATTCAAGCACAGAGCAGTAACATGATGCCACCTTTGCAGCAAGCTTTTTACATAGTTACATAGGCTGAGAAAATACCTATATCCCTCAAGTTCAACCTTTCTCCACCAATTGTGCATTTTGTCACTAAATTAACTATAGCCCACAATATTTTTTGTACTGAAGAAATCATCCAGCCCTTTTGTAAAAGCTGTAATCGTATCTGTCATTACTATCTCTTGTGGTAGGGCATTCCACTCTCTGACTACTCTAACTGTAAAGATCCCTTTCCTATTTAGCTTTTGGAATCAGCTTTCTTCCACCTGTAATGAGCGCCCCCTGATCCTTAGTATGGTCTTTGGAAGGAATGTCATGTGCCTGTCCTTTGTATTGACCACACATATATTTATACATGTAAATGAGATTGTCTCTGAAGCATCTTTTTTCTCAGCTAAACAACCCCAACTTTTTCAATCTCTCATCACATGAGAGACCTTCCATCTCTTGTAATAGACTAGTTGCCCATCTTTGAACTGACTCTAATTTCTGAATATCTTTTTCTAAAATTTGGAGCCCAAAATTGGATCCCATATTCTAGATGTGACCTCACCAGTGATTTATAAAAAGGTAACAATATGTGGGAATGGTGGGATTTTATCTCTGTTTTTATACACCCTAAAATCTTGTTTGCTTTTGCGTCTGCTGCTTGGCACTGAGTACTGCTGCTCAGCTTACTTGTAAGCAAAAATCAAAGTCCTTCTCCTGTTCTGTAGTCCCGAGTGTACTCCCATTTAACCCCTTTACCCCCAAGAGTGGTTTGCATGTTGATAACCAAGCCAATTTTTACAATTCTGACCACTGTCCTTGTATGAGGTTATAACTCTGGAACGCTTCAACGGACTCCGGTGATTCTGACATTGTTTTCTCGTGACATATTGTACTTCATGAGAGTGGTAAAAAAATTTTGATATGACTTTTGTTTTTTGTGAAAAAATGGAAATTTGCAGCAATTTTTTAAATTTTGCAATTTTCCAACTTTGAATTTTCATGCCCTTAAATCACACAGATATGTCACACAAAATACTTAATAAGTAACATTTCCCACATGTCTACTTTACAGCAGCACAATTTTGGAGCAATTTTTTTGTTAGGGAGTTATAAGGGTTAAAAGTTGACCAGCGATTTCTCATTTTTACAACACCATTTTTTTTAAGGGACCACATCACACTTGAAGTCACTTTGAGTGGTCTACATGATAGAAAATACCCCAAAGTGACACCATTCTAAAAACTGCACCCCTTATTGTGCGAAAAACCGCATTCAATAAGTTTATTAACCCTTCTGGTGCTTCACAGGAATTTTTGGAATGTTTAAAAAAAGTGAACAGTTAACTTTTTTCACAAAAAAATTATTCAGAACCAATTTTTTTTATTTTCCCAAGGGTAACAGGAAAAATTGGACCCAGAAAGTTATTGTGCAATTTGTCCTGAGTACGCTGATACCCCATATGTGGGGGTAAACCACTGTTTGGGCGAATGGTAGAGCTCGGAAGGGAAGGAGCGCCATTTGACTTTTTCAACGCAAAATTGGCTGGAATTGAGATCGGACACCATGTTGCATTTGGAGAGCCTCTGATGTGCCTAAACAGTGGAAACCCCCCACAAGTGACCCAATTTTGGAAACTACACCACCCAAGGAACTTACAGTTAAGTCCATATATATTTGGACAGAGACAACATTTTGGTTATAGACATTACCACAATGAATATTAAACAAAACAATTCAGATGAAGTTCAGACTTTCAGCTTTCATTTGAGGGTATCTATATTAAAATTGGATGAAGGGTTTAGGAGTTTCAGCTCCTTAACATATGCCACCCTGTTTTTAAAGGGACCAAAAGTAATTAGACAATTGGCTCCAAGGCTATTTCATGGGCAGGTGTGGGCAATCCCTTCGTTATGTCATTCTCAAATAAGAAGATAAAAGGTCTGGAGTTGATTTGAGGTGTGATGCTTGCATTTGGAAGGTTTTGCTGTGAAGTAAACATGCGGTCAAAGGAGCTCTCCATGCAGGTGAAACAAGTCATCCTTAAGCTGCGAAAACAGAAAAAACCCATCCAAGAAATTGCTACAATATTAGGAGTGACAAAATCTACAGTTTGGTACATCCTGAGAAAGAAAGAAAGCACTGGTGAACTCATCAATGCAAAAAGACCTGGGCGCCCACGAAAGACAACAGTGGTGGATGATCGCAGAATAATCTCCATGGTGAAGAGAAACCCCTTCACAACAGCCAACCAAGTGAACAACACTCTCCAGGAGGTAGGCGTATCAATATCCAAATCTACCATAAAGAGAAGACTGCATGAAAGTAAATACAGAGGGTTCACTGCACGGTGCAAGCCACTCATAAGCATAAAGAATAAAAAGGCTAGACTGGACTTTGCTAAAAAAACATCTAAAAACGCCAGCACAGTTCTGGAAGAACATTCTTTGGACAGATGAAACCAAGATCAACCTCTACCAGAATAATGGAAAGAGAAAAGTATGGTGAAGGCATGGTACAGCTCATGATCCAAAACATACCACATCATCTGTAAAACACGGCGGAGGCAGTGTGATGGCTTGGGCATGCATGGCTGCCAGTGGCACTGGGTCACCAGTGTTTATTGATGATGTGACACAGGACAGAATCAGCCGAATGAATTCAGAGGTATTCAGAACCATACTGTGTACTCAGATCCAGCCAAATGCAGCCAAACCGATTGGTCATCGTTTCATACTACAGATGGACAATGAGCCAAAACATAAAGCCAAAGCAACCCAGGAGTTTATTAAAGCAAAGCAGTGGAATATTCTTGAATGGCCAAGTCAGTCACCTGATCTCAACCCAATTGAGCATGCATTTCACTTGTTAGACTAAACTTCAGACAGGCCCACAATCAAACAGCAACTGAAAACCACCGCAGTGAAGGCCTGGCAGAGCATCAAAAAGGAGGAAACACAACATCTGGTGATGTCCATGAGTTCAAGACTTCAGGCAGTCATTGCCAACAAAGGGTTTTCAACCAAGTACTAGAAATGAACATTTTATTTAAAATTATTTAATCTGTCCAATTACTTTTGGTCCCTTTAAAAACAGGGTGGCACATGTTAAGGAGCTGAAACTCCTAAACCCTTCATCCAATTTTAATGTGGATACCCTCAAATGAAAGCTGAAAGTTTGAACTTCAACTGCATCTGAATTGTTTTGTTTAGAATTCATTGTGGTAATGTCTATAACCAAAATTAGAAAAATGTCTCTGTCCAAATATATATGGACGTAACTGTATCTAGATGTGTGGGGAGAACTTTGAACCCCCAGTTATTTCACTAAAGTTTATAGCTCCCGTGCATGAAAATGGAAAAATCATATTTTTTCCACAAACATGATCTTTTAGTCCCCATTTTTTTCCCAAGGGTCACTGGAGAAATTGGACCCCAAAAATGTTTGTGCAATTTGTGTTGAGTACGCTGATACCCCATATGTGGGGGTAAACCACTGTTTGGGCACATGGAAGAGCTCGGAAGGGAAGAAGCACCGTTTGAATTTTTCAATGCAGAATTGGCTGGGATTGAGATCAGTAGCCATGCCACGTTTGGAGAGCGCCGGATGTGCCTAAACAGTGGAAACCCCCCAATTCTAACTCTAACCCTAACCTCAACACACCCCTAACCCTAATTCCGACCCTAACCATAACGCTAACCACAAACCTAACCCTAACACACCCCTAACCCTAATCCCAACCATAACCGTAATCCTAACTTTAGCCCCCACCCTAACCCTAACCTTAATGGGAAAAAAAATTTTTTTACATTTTTTTTATTTTATTATTTTTCCCTAGCTAAGGGGGTGATAAAGGGGTTTGGTTTACTATTTGTAGCGGGTTTTTATGTTTGCCAGCTTTCACACACTAAAAGGGGTTAATGTATATGCAGCTCTCTGCATTACTCTGTCCTAGGTGCATTAGTCTACATTTATCTACATTAAATCTCATTTGCCAAGAGTTTGCACATTCAGTCATCTTATCCAGATTGTTTTGCAATATTATAATGTCAAGGTCAGATTTTAGTATCCTACATAGTTTGGTGTCATCAGCAAAGACTGACATTTTACTCTCAATCCC
The DNA here is from genome assembly GCF_032444005.1 of Ranitomeya imitator. Taxonomy (NCBI): domain Eukaryota; kingdom Metazoa; phylum Chordata; class Amphibia; order Anura; family Dendrobatidae; genus Ranitomeya; species Ranitomeya imitator. The sequence goes on along the minus strand of NC_091282.1, from coordinate 413,114,310 downwards.
ATCCACTAGGTCATTAATAAAGAGGATAAAAAGAATCAGTCCTACCACAAATACCTGCGGTCGCCATTGTTGGCTATATCCCATTTGGAGAATGTGCCATTTATGACAACTTTGTTTCCTGTCATTTAACCAATTCCTTACCCACCCGTTTCCCCCAGTCCCTGCTTCTGTAGCCTCAGTACATGGCTGTTATGTGAACAGCGATTGGTCAACTGGTCCAAGTGTTTTGCGGACTTATTGACTGGAATTTAAAATTTTGGTTCATGAAACAAAAATAACAAGTCAAAATCAGATGTAGCTGCATTTTTGATTTGAACAGTTGGTCGACAAAAAACAAAACCCATAAACATATGAAAAGACAATATGTTATAATCACTATTTGTTCTATCCAACCACGGATAGAACATAAACGCAAATGTTGGACATCTTAGCGAGGCTTTAGAAATATCAAAGCATTATTCTTAAATAGTTGCTGCTTTAATTGCACATCCCCCCAATTAAAAGAACAAGTGTGCTGAGGGTTGGAATAAACTAATTGGTAGGCTAGCAACAGATGTGAGGCTAAACAGTGTGTAGCACAGTGAAATGCAATGTGATAACAATTACTCAATATTTGTTGGAACATTTGATTTAATGTCTTAGAAGTTAGCTTGGATACTAGATTATCCCATGATTAATGAGCTTATTGGTATAATCAAACTTCAGACTGTTGCACCTCCCAGAGATGTAATTTATGATAGGGAGGTTATTTTTGAGAACATCTAACACTAACAGGGCTCTGAGCTTGTTTATTCCTCTTTATTGGTACAATTACTTGGTCTATGAGTTGTTTTTTTAATTGGATCTAAAGTAGTTATCACAAAATAATGTCTTAGCTGTTTACCAAAATGGCACAGCTATTATTTGAGATTCCAGACAATGCCCATACATTAATGCGAATTTTTACCTATTAATATTTACGATTTTTGTATTCAGTATTATGTTCTTATTAATGTTCTTATGTTGTGTATTCATATTTTTTCCAAGCTCCAAACATCCTACATAGAACTAAAATATAAAATAAAAGAACAAAAAATAATTCTGGATAACTTTTCCCTAAAAGTGGCAGAAATTACTGATTTTCAAGCTTAAATAATTTATCAGTAGTGATTGGTCATCCTGAACGGTAAAGTTCGGGCTCCGTACCAGACACCTAGTGTCCGTGCATGGACCCCGAACATGGAAATCCGTGTTACTGTTCGACTTGGTAACCCAACTGTAATTTGCTGCTGCAGTGCAGTATAGAGCAACCTCCACCAGGGGGTGCTGATTAAGGAAATGAGGCTGCACATACAGCACAGCAACACTGAACAACAACCCAGGTGTCACAGGTAATGAAAGGGACATGAAACAAGCCAAGGTCATACACGGAGATAGCAGCGCAGTACAGAAGGGGCGAGCAGAGAATCGTCGGGGACAAGCAAGATGTCAGAACCTACCGGGAACGTGGTAACCAAAACGTGAGACGTAAGATGGAGTCGGGGTACAGGCCAAAGGTCAGAACAAGTAACAAACGGGTGCAGGCAGTCAGAGGCAAACAGGAACACTATAACAGGGATCAGGTCAGGAGCTCAAACAGTGCAGGATGAACTATAGCTGACACTGGCCCACAGGCTGCAGAGGACTTAAATAGCTCAGCCAGCTCCAGGGTGAGGCAGAGAGGATTAACTCCCACATGACCAGTCCAGAGACAAGAGAGCTGAACATAATCTCAGAACTGGATCATGACACCAACAAAAGCCCAGCCAATCAACAAGCTTTTCCTGTGTGTGCACTTCCAGCCCCAACACAGCCATGTCAATTATTGTCATGGCTATGATTGGCAGGCGCACTGTGTAAAATTATTATTATTACTATTTATATAGCGCCATTAATTCCATGGTGCTGTGCATGAGAAAGGGTTACATACAGGGTTATAGATATCATTTACTGTAAACAAGTTTACAATGACAGACTGGTACAGAGAGGAGAGGACCCTGTCCTTGCGGACTTACATTCTACTAAAATCTACTACAGGTCCTTCTCAAAAAATTAGCATATAGTGTTAAATTTCATTATTTACCATAATGTAATGATTACAATTAAACTTTCATATATTATAGATTCATTATCCACCAACTGAAATTTGTCAGGTCTTTTATTGTTTTAATACTGATGATTTTGGCATACAACTCCTGATAACCCAAAAAACCTGTCTCAATAAATTAGCATATTTCACCCATCCAATCAAATAAAAGTGTTTTTTAATAACAAACAAAAAAACCATCAAATAATAATGTTCAGTTATGCACTCAATACTTGGTCGGGAATCCTTTGGCAGAAATGACTGCTTCAATGCGGCGTGGCATGGAGGCAATCAGCCTGTGACACTGCTGAGATGTTATGGAGGCCCAGGATGCTTCAATAGCGGCCTTAAGCTCATCCAGAGTGTTGGGTCTTGCGTCTCTCAACTTTCTCTTCACAATATCCCACAGATTCTCTATGGGGTTCAGGTCAGGAGAGTTGGCAGGCCAATTGAGCACAGTAATACCATGGTCAGTAAACCATTTACCAGTGGTTTTGGCACTGTGAGCAGGTGCCAGGTCGTGCTGAAAAATGAAATCTTCATCTCCATAAAGCATTTCAGCCGATGGAAGCATGAAGTGCTCCAAAATCTCCTGATAGCTAGCTGCATTGACCCTGCCCTTGATGAAACACAGTGGACCAACACCAGCAGCTGACATGGCACCCCACACCATCACTGACTGTGGGTACTTGACACTGGACTTCAGGCATTTTGGCATTTCCTTCTCCCCAGTCTTCCTCCAGACTCTGGCACCTTGATTTCCGAATGACATGCAAAATTTGCTTTCATCAGAAAAAAGTACTTGGGACCACTTAGCAACAGTCCAGTGCTGCTTCTCTGTAGCCCAGGTCAGGCGCCTCTGCCGCTGTTTATGGTTCAAAAGTGGCTTTACCTGGGGAATGCGGCACCTGTAGCCCATTTCCTGCACACGCCTGTGCACGGTGGCTCTGGATGTTTCCACACCAGACTCAGTCCACTGCTTCCTCAGGTTCCCCAAGGTCTGGAATCGGTCCTTCTCCACAATCTTCCTCAGGGTCCGGTCTCCTCTTCTCGTTGTACAGCGTTTTCTGCCACATTGTTTCCTTCCAACAGACTTACCATTGAGGTGCCTTGATACAGCACTCTGGGAACAGCCTATTTGTTGAGAAATTTCTTTCTGGGTCTTACCCTCTTGTTTGAGGGTGTCAATGATGGCCTTCTTGACATCTGTCAGGTCGCTAGTCTTACCCATGATGGGGGTTTTGAGTAATGAACCAGGCAGGGAGTTTATAAAAGCCTCAGGTATCTTTTGCATGTGTTTAGAGTTAATTAGTTGATTCAGAACATTAGGGTAATAGGTCGTTTAGAGAACCTTTTCTTGATATGCTAATTTATTGAGACAGGTTTTTTGGGTTATCAGGAGTTGTATGCCAAAATCATCAGTATTAAAACAATAAAAGACCTGACAAATTTCAGTTGGTGGATAATGAATCTATAATATATGAAAGTTTAATTGTAATCATTACATTATGGTAAATAATGAAATGTAACACTATATGCTAATTTTTTGAGAAGGACCTGTATATAAAGCTGAATGTGTGTGTGTGTGTGTGTGTGTATGTGTGTATGTCCGGGATTGGCATCTGCACCGTCGCAGCTACAGCCACAAAATTTTGCACAGTCACACGTCTGGACCCCGAGAGCGTCATAGGCTATATTGTGAGGCGAAATTTTAACCCCGCGCATTCCAATTCACCAAACAATTTTGCCCCTATCTACATAATGGGGAAAAAAGTGAAAGGAAAAGTGTTGGAGGCGTCGCAGCTACAGCCACAAAATTTTGCACAGTCACACGTCTGGACTCTGAGAGCGTCATAGGCTACGTTGTGAGGTGAAATTTTAACCCCGCGCTTTCCAATTCACCAAACAATTTTGCCCCTATCTACATAATGGGGAAAAAAGTGAAAGGAAAAGTGTTGGAGGTGTCGCAGCTACAGCAACAAAATTTTGCACAGTCACACGTCTGGACCCTGAGAGCGTCATAGGCTATGTTGTGAGGTGAAATTTTAACCCCGCGCTTTCCAATTCACCAAACAATTTTGCCCCTATCTACATAATGGGGAAAAAGTGAAATGAAAAGTGTTGGAGGCGTCGCAGCTACAGCCACAAAATTTTGCACAGTCACACGTCTGGACCCTGAGAGCGTCATAGGCTACGTTGTGAGGTGAAATTTTAACCCCGCGCTTTCCAATTCACCAAACAATTTTGCCCCTATCTACATAATGGGGAAAAAAGTGAAAGGAAAAGTGTTGGAGGCGTCGCAGCTACAGCCACAAAATTTTGGACAGTCACACGTCTGGACCCTGAGAGCATCATAGGCTACGTTGTGAGGTGAAATTTTAACCCCGCGCTTTCCAATTCACCAAACTATTTTCCCCCTATCTACATAATGGGGAAAAGTGAAAGGAAAAGTGTTGGAGGCAAATTGACAGCTGCCAGATGTGAACAAGGGGGACTTAAAGAATGAGAGCGATGGCGCAAAAGAGTATATACCGATCAGTTGCTAAGATGGGGCCCCGACATGAGATACTCACCACACATGGGGATATGAACACACACAAAATGCGCCACACACTACCACGTGCTTGAACACATATACCACCCTCAGCACACATTTCACCACACATACACCAACCTCGCCACATAAAAGTCGAAACACAAAAGTCGCCGCTCAAAACTCGCCACGCGCAAAACTCGCCACATGCAAAAACTAGGCTCACGCAAAACTCGCCACAAGTGCAAAACTCACCTCATGGAAAACTCGCCACACGCAAAACTTGCACACGCGGAAAAATTGCCACATGCACAAAATTTACAACACATGCAAAAGTTGCCTCACACAAAACTTGCACATACTCAAAAGGCACCAGACATAAAACTCACCACGCGCAAAACTCGCCATGCGCAAAACTTGCTGCACACAACTTGCTACACTAACCTGTCACATGCAACTCGACACACAAAAAGTTGCTACACGCATGTTGCCACACAAAACTCATCTCACAAAAGTCACTACATGCATGTCGCCACACACAACTCAACACACACAACTTGACAAACGAAACTCGCCCTAAAACACATACAAGTCTGGTATTATCCTTCAAAAATAAAAATCTGATTAATAAGCAGACAAACTACAAGAGCAACAAATGTACCATATAGGAAATACAGCAGCTGTCAGTCACATGACCTGTCTATTATGTGCATGTGTGAGCTAATATATACTGCCAGGGGGAGGGCTTCCTGTTGGCTGGGGATTTATCAGGCTGCCAATTTATCTTACAAATACTGAGGTAAAAATACTGAGCAAATAACGTGTTAACGAGGTCTAATACAGGAGATCACACAGGTATATACTATATACAGGGGAGATGACACACAGATATATACTATATACAGGAGAGATGACACACAGGTATATACTATATAGAGGAGGAGATGACATACAGGTACATACTATATACAGGAGGAGATGACATACAGGTATATACTATATACAGGAGGAGATGACACACAGGTATATATATATACAGGAGCAGATTACCTACAGGTATATACTATATACAGGAGGAGATGACATACAGGTATATGCTATATATAGAAGATGACATACAGGTATATACTATATACAGGAGGAGATGACACACAGATATATACTATATACAGGGGAGATGACACACAGGTATATACTATATACAGGAGGAGATGACATACAGGTATATACTATATATAGAAGGAGATGACATTCAGGTATATACTATATATAGGGGAGATGACACACAGCAGGTATATACTATATACAGGGGAGATGACATACAGGTATATACTATATACAGGAGATGACATACAGATGTATACTATATATAAGGGAGATGACAAACATGTATATACTGAGGTGATGAGGTGAAAATGAAAAGGTGTGAGTGCAAAATGAGAGGAGTGAGGAAAAATAGTGGAGTGATCAGAAAATGACAGATGTGAGGTTGAAATGACAAGTGTTAGGGGGGAATGAGAGGAGTGAGGGAGAAAATGAGAGGTGTGAGGGAGAAAATGAGAGATGTGAGGGGAAAATGAAAGATGTGATTGGGAAAATGAGAGGCGTGATGGGAAAATAAGAGAAGTGAGGTGCTATAACTAACCACAGATATTTACTATGCCCAGGCAACGCCGGGCTCTTCAGCTAGTCTACCATATAAAGCTGAATGTGTGTGTGTGTATGTGTGTATGTCCGGGATTGGCATCTGCACCGTCGCAGCTACAGCCACAAAATTTTGCACAGTCACACGTCTGGACCCTGAGAGCGTCATAGGCTATGTTGTGAGGCAAAATTTTAACCCCGCGCGTTCCAATTCACCAAACAATTTTGCCCCTATCTACATAATGGGGAAAAAAGTGAAAGGAAAAGTGTTGGAGGCGTCGCAGCTACAGAAACAAAATTTTGCACAGTCACACGTCTGGACCCTGAGAGCGTCATAGGCTATGTTGTGAGGTGAAATTTTAACCCCGCGCGTTCCAATTCACCAAACAATTTTGCCCCTATCTACATAATGGGGAAAAAGTGAAAGGAAAAGTGTTGGAGGAGTCGCAGCTACAGCCACAAAATTTTGCACAGTCACACGTCTGGACCCCGAGAGCGTCATAGGCTATATTGTGAGGCGAAATTTTAACCCCGCGCTTTCCAATTCACCAAACAATTTTGCCCCTATCTACATAATGGGGAAAAAAGTGAAAGGAAAAGTGTTGGAAGCGTCGCAGCTACAGCAACAAAATTTTGCACAGTCACACGTCTGGACCCTGAGAGCATCATAGGCTATGTTGTGAGGTGAAATTTTAACCCCGCGCGTTCCAATTCACCAAACAATTTTGCCCCTATCTACATAATGGGGAAAAAGTGAAAGGAAAAGTGTTGGAGGAGTCGCAGCTACAGCCACAAAATTTTGCACAGTCACACGTCTGGACCCCGAGAGCGTCATAGGTTATATTGTGAGGCGAAATTTTAACCCCGCGCGTTCCAATTCACCAAAGAATTTTGCCCCTATCTACATAATGGGGAAAAAGTGAAAGGAAAAGTGTTGGAAGCGTCGCAGCTACAGCAACAAAATTTTGCACAGTCACACGTCTGGACCCCGAGAGCGTCATAGGCTATGTTGTGAGGTGAAATTTTAACCCCGCGCTTTCCAATTCACCAAACAATTTTGCCCCTATCTACATAATGGGAAAAAATGAAAGGAAAAGTGTAGGAGGCAAATTGACAGCTGCCAGATGTGAACAAGGGGGACTTAAAGAATGAGAGCGATGGCGCCAAAGAGTATATACCGTACAGTTGCTAAGGTGGGGCCTCGACATGGGATACTCACCACACATGGCGATATGAACACACACAAAATGCGCCACACACTACCACGTGCTTGAACACATATTACCCTCAGCACACATTTCACCACAAATACACCAACCTCGCCACATAAAAGTCAAAACACAAAAGTCGCCACTCAAAACTCGCCACGCGCAGAACTCGCCACATGCAAAAACTAGGCTCTTGCAAAACTCGCCACAAGTGCAAAATTCTCCTCATGAAAAACTCGCCACACGCAAAACTTGCACACGCGGAAAAATTGCCACATGCACAAAAGTTGCAACACATGCAAAAGTTGCCTCACACAAAACTTGCACATACTCAAAAGGCACCACACATAATACTCGCAACGCGCAAAACTCGCCATGCGCAAAACTTGCTGCACACAACTTGCTACAGTAACCTGTCACATGTAACTCGACACACAAAAAGTTGCTACACGCATGTTGCTACACAAAACTCATCTCACAAAAGTCGCTACATGCATGTCGCCACACGCAACTCAACACACACAACTTGACAAACGAAACTCGCCCTAAAACACACACAAGTCTGGTATTATCCTTCAAAAATAAAAATCTGATTAATAAGCAGACAAACTACAACAATTGCACCATATAGGAAATACGGCAGCTGTCAGTCACATGACCTGTCTATTATGTGTATGTGTGAGCTAATATATACTGCCAGGGGGAGGGCTTCCTGTTGGCTGGGGATTTATCAGGCTGCCAATTTAGCTTACAAATACTGAGGTAAAAATACTGAGCAAATAACGTGTGAACGAGGTCTAATACAGGAGGAGATGACACACAGGTATATACTATATACAGGGGAGATGACACACAGATATATACTATATACAGGAGAGATGACACACAGGTATATACTATATAGAGGAGGAGATGACATATAGGTACATATATATACAGGAGGAGATGACATACAGGTATATGCTATATATAGAAGATGACATGCAGGTATATACTATATGCAGGAGGAGATGACACTCAGATATATACCATATACAGGGGAGATGACACACAGGTATATACTATATACAGGAGGAGATGACATACAGGTATATGCTATATATAGAAGATGACATGCAGGTATATACTATATGCAGGAGGAGATGACACTCAGATATATACTATATACAGGGGAGATGACACACAGGTATATACTATATTCAGGAGGAGATGACATACAGGTATATACTATATATAGAAGGAGATGACATTCAGGTATATACTATATATAGGGGAGATGACACACAGCAGGTATAAACTATATACAGGGGAGATGACATACAGGTATATACTATATACAGGAGATGACATACAGATGTATACTATATATAAGGGAGATGACAAACATGTATATACTGAGGTGATGAGGTGAAAATGAGAGGTGTGAGGTGAAAATGAAAAGGTGTGAGTGCAAAATGAGAGAAGTGAGGAAAAATAGTGGAGTGATCAGAAAATGACAGATGTGAGGTTGAAATGACAAGTGTTAGGGGGGAATGAGAGGAGTGAGGGAGAAAATGAGAGGTGTGAGGGAGAAAATGAGAGATGTGAGGGGGAAAATGAAAGATGTGATTGGGAAAATGAGAGGCGTGATGGGAAAATAAGAGAAGTGAGGTGCTATAACTAACCACAGATATTTACTATGCCCAGGCAACGCCGGGCTCTTCAGCTAGTAAGTAAATGAAGAAAGACTTGGGGTCTCCTCTATTTTTGATAACAAGCGCAGATATAACCAACATCTGGGGGCTGCAGCCCTCGGTTGTCAGCTTTATCTTGGCTAGTTATCAAAAATAGTCGAGTCCCCAGGCTGTTTTTTAAATGATTTAAATAAATAATTTAAAAAAAGAGGCGTGGGGTCCCTCCATTTTTGATAACCAGCTAAGTTAAAGAATACGTATACATACTAGTCCAGGTCAAATCAACATAACATCACATTACACTGTGATATATGTTACAGACCATCCAACATACTGGACAGACAAGGAATGTATAAAGATGAAAACTTTATTTATAATACAAATTTCAGCATAAATCTCACAAATTGATCTCACAAAATAATAAAGATGCCTCTTGTCAAACAGGTCTATCTCAGCAACCGCACATGGTACATGTAAATAATTATTGCAAAATGAGCCTAAAAATAACTCCTCTGGATTGTTTGAGTCTAAAATATGGTAACCATAGCCATGTTATGCTTCTAAAGTGCTGATATGCCTCAAATAAAAAAACATGGCTAGTCATAACACAGAGGAGAAAAAGGGCTACAAAAGTGACTAAGTGCATGAAACATATAACCTTTGCCAGACTATTGTGGTACTACAGTAATGTGTATGGGTATAAACAAGCAAAGTGCTGTAGTGCATATGACCATGTAAACACTCACCAGTAGTGTTGAGCGATACCGTCCGATACTTGAAAGTATCGGTATCGGATAGTATCGGCCGATACCCGAAAAGTATCGGATATCGCCGATACCGATATCCGATACCAATACAAGTCAATGGGACACCAAGTATCGGAAGGTATCCTGATGGTTCCCAGGGTCTGAAGGAGAGGAAACTCTCCTTCAGGCCCTGGGATCCATATTAATGTGTAAAATAAAGAATTAAAATAAAAAATATTGATATATTCACCTCTCCGGCGGCCCCTGGACATCACCGCGGGTAACCGGCAGGCTTCTTTGTTTAAAATGAGCGCGTTTAGGACCTGAGAATGACGTCGCGGCTTCTGATTGGTCGCGTGCCGCTCATGTGACCGCCACGCGACCAATCAGAAGCCGCTACGTCATTTGCAGGTCCTAAATTCCTAGAATGAGGAGTTTAGTGCCTGAGAGTGATGTCGCGGCTTGTGATTGGTCGCGTGGCGGTCACATGAGCGGCACGCGACCAATCAGAAGCCGCGACGTCATTCTCAGGTCCTAAACGCGCTCATTTTAAACAAAGAAGCCTGCCGGTTACCAGCGGTGATGTCCAGGGGCCGCCGGAGAGGTGAATATATCAATATTTTTTATTTTAATTCTTTATTTTACACATCACTATGGATCCGATACCGATTTCCGATACCACAAAAGTATCGGAACTTGGTATCGGAATTCCGATACCGCAAGTATCGGCCGATACCCGATACTTGCGGTATCGGAATGTTCAACACTACTCACCAGCCCATAGAAACACTGGGATCAATCAAAGTGCCAAAATAAGATGGAGACTGGGAAAAACCTGCTTTCTACCCCAACGCACGTTTCGATAAGTTCTTCCGGGGGGGAGGGTTGCTTACAGGAGGGGATTGGAGATCATTTAACCCATCTACCATCCATCCAATCAGGGCCTCAAAAACATCCCACGTGTTCAATCACTATAGTAAGTGGCCATTCAATATCAAGCTTTGTGCTTGGAATTTAAGGACCTGTCCAGTCATGTGACCGTTTAATAGCCTAAACATGACAATATTTACAGCTCCCAATACATTTATTTTCAGGAACTGCTGTCGGAGAATGAAACCAGACAGTGCGGCTGAACATACAAGGTCAATCCACTCCCAATCATAGAGGCTAATGGGAATAGAAATGTTCCGAAAAATTGTGTATTTACTGGCTTCTTCAAGTGTTATGGTTTGGCTACATGCTTTCAGCTGCACTGTCTAATGATTCTATTTAAATTTGTCCTATGTACCATAATAACTATTTCCTTTGTGGTA